>NW_026999519.1:0-95585 GCF_037126465.1 Ornithodoros turicata | reverse complement strand
ATTCTCTAAGACCTGGCCTCAGATTTTCCCTCTCCTTCGCGCGCCCCGCCCACCCGGAGCGCGCCGATGGGAGGACGGCGTTTGCGGTGTCGGCTGAGTGCCATCTGGGGGCAGAGGTTCGAACGTACACTGGGACGTGCTTTTGGCGACGCTACATCCACTGGGTCGTTCCATCCACCACGTCCCTGAGTTGGCCCGTGAGATGGCGCTGCTCGATCTGTGAACCCAGTGCCGTGAATGCCAAAGGGAGTCTGGCCATTAGGAGGAGCCTAAAAAAGAGGCTCGACCTGTCAATCAAATTAAGCGTTTTTCATTGGCTGCTGTTTCCTATGCGGGCCGCCATGACACCAAAATTTTCCCGAAAATGGCGGAGTAGCTTGTAACGGCGAAGCGAGGATTTCATGACAATTTTTTTTCACAAATTACTTCAATTTTATTCCGTAAGTGTACATTCTGTTGCAGTTATCTTGCAAATCACATTTAAATTACGCTCCAGTGTCGATGCTTATCTGAAAATACTATGTTTCGTCGTCCCTGTTAGGCCTAGTAACGACAGCAAACACAGGCAAATAGCAAGAAAAACGCTACGGATTGCCGAAAATTTGCATTTTATGGCATACTTTTATTCATATACACACCTTTGCCCGTTCTTGATTCAATCTTGTTATGTTTCATAGTTAAAATATGTATAATACCGGCAGTCTGTTCCAACAAGCGGTTCTTCCGACCAATCAGTTCTGCTAGCAAGCACTTCTGCTATTCTGAGGCTTCCCGACATGCCCCTCTCCATCCAGGTGGACGCAAAATTCATTATCTTGCTAGGTCGACAGGGAATATCCTATTCAATCTAATCCAATCCAGTTTCCCGAAAATGTCGGCACCCAGTAAATACAGGTAATATATAGCTTGGAGAGCTTGGGATTAATAGCGAACTGTATTTTGGATCGTGATTGGCCAGAGAGCTCAAAAAGTGGGTGGAGCTGCAGGTATAGGCAGGTCCCATTAATGGCGAGACTCCCTTGGGTATACATGGCACTGTGTGAACCTAGGGACGCGCGTTCCTTGGGACCGTGAAAATGGTCGACAATAAGTACTGAGTCATGATCCAGTTTCTGTCTCTCTCTCTCTTTTTTTTTCTTCTTCTTCTTTTTTTTCGTGGAATGAATTGACGGATTTTGGTGGCTCCTGTGTTCGCTTATTTGTGCTTTTAATAAACGTTTCATGATCGGCGTCCTTGAGCGATGCCCACGTTTGTTTGTTCGTTTGTTTTTGCTTTTAATGAACGTTTTATGATGGCTTGTTTTTGCTTTCAATAAACGTTTTATGATCGGCGTCCTTGAGCGATGCCCGCATTTGTTTGTTTGTTTTGGCTTTTAATGAACGTTTTATGATGGCTTGATTCATTGCCTGTTGTTAGGTGCAGACTATGAATGTATCCGTGGCGCGTTTGCGATGTCCTTGAGCGATGACCGCGCTTGTTTGTTTGTTTTTGCTTTAATGAATGTTTTATGATGGCTTGATTCATTGCCTGTTGTTAGGCGCGGACATTGAATGGCGCGTTTGCGGCGTCCTTGGGCGATGCCCGCGTTTGTTTGCTTTATTAAACATATGGAACACGCGTTGTTAGAATGATCTTGGTAAGACGTCCGTGGAATCGTTGCGCCCGTGTTTGGGTGGTAGTAGGCGTTCTTTGGCGTGTGTGTGTGTGCGATGCGAATCGCATGTCATGCGATTCGTGTGCGATGCGCTGTGGACCGGGACACGGGCGGTACGAGGTATACCCCGTTTTTGTTTCTTTGTCGTTTCGCGGGACAATGCGTCATTATGGCCTGTTTCCCTCTGCGTTTTTTTTCCTCAGTTTCATACCCCCTTTTTGTCTTCATTGCGTCATACGACACATGTTGTTACGAAAGGAATTTGATGAGATGCCATGCACGTGCCGTTTTTGTGCGTATGTTTGGATAATGCCGACAGAAGGTTCTCTCTGGTTCTTTTCCCCCTTTTACTGAACATGATGCCAGACATCCCAAGCAACACAATGTACCGAAAGTCGAGTGCAATAGGGGAGGACGGTATGTGTCTTATCAATGTTCTTTAGTTTCACGAGTCTCTTCAAGGCCTTCCACCTACCCGTCCACCCCTATTGCACTCGACTTTCAGTGCATTGTGCTGCTTGGGATGTTGTTACAGAAGGACTTTGACGAGACGCCCGGGCCGTTTTTGTGCGTATGTTTGGTAATGCTGGCTAATGACGAAAGAAGACTATTTGTTCGTGGTTTCTTTCATTAAACTTTTGGTGGCACCGTACCGCTGTCAACCGACTGGGCACTCAAATAGGACAAAAACGATACTCTTTGCTGGCCGAGAACTCTTCCAAGAGTGCTGCGTACAAGTTCAGCAGCGGTTTTTATGACAGTCTAACCTAAAAGTCGTCGACCTCTCGAGACGAGTCCACTTGTTTTAGCTACAGGCACCCATTTTAAGACCTTCCATTGCAGGGCCAGGGCAATGGCCTGACATTCCTTTCTTTCGACTGTGTGGGACGGAACGATGGACTACAATTCGCTACGCTGCCAAGGTCTAGAAGCTGAAGAGATACTGAAACAAAGAAAGCGCCGGTTCCGCGTAAACCACCCACCATTTTCGGCGTTTTGACCTCTCTTTTCTTCTTGTAGGAGAATAATCCGCATTCACTGAGCGACCCAAAGACGGACTTCACAACACAAAGTTCAGTGACAAAAAGTTCGTTGTGCAAAGATAAGAGGTCAGAACGGCTTAAGAGGAAAGAATAGAACGAATTCTTGGTTCCATTGTATGCTCAAGTATAGCACGTGCCTAGTTGTGTTCTTTCTGTGCTCGTCCTCTCTCAAACTTTATAACTCTCTCCGATGTTTTCTGCAAAAAAATTATAAAAACGTTATAAGGTATAAGTGTTTGTCTTTATATCTGTTGCCGTGAGTTTCTGTAGTACACTTGATGTATGTACTGGACCGTAAGGACGCTGGACTGATGTCTGTTATGATTTCGTTAGTTTGGGACGCGCCTATTTGCCTAAGGAGTCTTGCGTACCACGGCGCACTGAGAAAAGCAATGCAAGCATATCGGGTGTCCGCCCATTTCATCGAACGCTGGTTCGTCTAACGACGTTTCATCGACGCCATTTTACCGAATGCCGTTTCATGGAACGCCACCGGACAGTTGCTCACCAGACAATTGCCCGTCGGACAACTGCTCACCGTTAGAATCAATTTGCCACCATTTTATATGTTAGGTCAGAGTAGAATTAGTCTGCTGGCATTTTAGATGTTAGGTCATGTTAGAATTATAGTATAGGTATTATAGACGCTAGAATTGGCGTATTAGCATTTTAGACGTTATTATTGTTGTTGTTATGTTAGAATCAGTTTATAGGCACTTTAGGTTCTTGGCGAAGGCGTGTTTGCAGTTCTTCGCAATCGCAGCCATGCAAATATTTGCAACAATCGCGCAATCATATCCTGAATGTAGCAAAGCACATGCGTTAGCAGTGTGCCAACCTATATATAGCTGTGGCTGACGCTGATACATGATCCCAAAGCTGTTTGCGCGCGGGGAAGTTAACTGAATTGAATTTCATGTTTTATCTCTGATGCTTCGTCCTCTGTCACTCACTTATCTGCCGACAAAGCACTGATTTCCAACATCGTGATATCGGCGCTAAGCCGGTGGTTATAAAACGGTTGGGGGGCTCGGCTTACGGGATATCGGCATGCGACGCGTGATCCATATCGGGCCATTCCGTATATTCACTCCTGTTCTTGCATATAGGATTGCGTTTGTTATTGCTGCCTTGTTAGTCGTCCAACATTGATCAGTTTACATTGATCAGCTATAAAATGACAGACGGATGTCATTTTGCATGAGCACGCATCATGATATGCTACAGCATATAAAAACAACAGTGTACTCCACTACCGAGGCATCACTGCACGGGTTTCAGAGGACCGCCCTCGACCACATGTACTGTTGTCATCGCCAACAAAAGCCTGTCTATGCAGTTCCTTGCAATAATAATCCCCGAAAGTTTTGGAAATGGTATAAGCATGAACATCGGGAACATGGCGTGACGCTGTCTCTACATGACTGCAATACTCTGCAGTATGACCCCTGTACGGTCGCTAACCTGTTTGCCACGCATTTCGCTTCTGTATATGATGACTTTAACTGTTCTGCTGCAGGCATTAGTTTACCAGTCTCCTCTTGCGTTGATCGTTTACTATAACTGAAAGCGATGTAAAACGCTGCTATACGCAAGCTAAGGCCAACCACTAGGCCAGGGCCTGATGGCATTCCTGCTGTCTTCCTTATGGCTTATTGTGATATCTCTCGCCTGTGTTAACATTTATATTTAACTTGTCTCTCAAGTGCAATACATTTCCTACTCTGTGGAAGTCTTCCGTGATTGTTCCCGTCCACAAATCTGCTAACGTACACCTTGTGAATAACTACAGACCAGTGAGTATATTGTCTGCATCTTCCAAAGTGTTTGAGCAAATTATATATGTATATTTATCCTCCTTTTTCAAATGCAAAATTGCGGACACTCAACATGGCTTTACTAAGGGTAGGTCGACGCTCACTAATTTGGTATCTTTCATGTCATTTGTGTCTCCCGCTCTGAATTCACGCAGTCAAGTTGATGTTATCTATTTTGACGTTTCTAAAGCGTTCGATTTAATGAATCATGATCCCCTTTTATGCAAGCTAGCCACATACGGTATTTGTGACTCCCTAATTCGCTTTTTTGAATCGTACTTACGTAATCGTATATACTATCTGTTTGTGTCCATGGGGTACACTCAAATGTGTACTTCCCTACATCTGGGGTTCCCCAGGGGTCCAATCTTGGACCGTTGCTCTTCCACATTTTTTTTAATGACATTGTATCATGTCTTGAGCACTCCACGCTACTGCAGTATGCTGACGATCTTAAATTGATGAAAGTGATATCTAGTCCCTCTGATTGTGTTCTGTTACAAGAGGATGTGTCTCATATCACTACTTGGTTTTCTGTCAATAAGCTTAAAATTAACAGTACTAAGACTAAGGTCGTCTCATTCACTCGTGAAAAGAACGTTAGTATCTTTTCGTACTTGTGCGATGGTGTGATATGCCGAGTGAATACAATTCGTGATCTCGGTGTGACTTTTGACTCCAAACTGCATTTCCGCGAACATGACAATGCGGCCAGGGCTTCCGCACTACGCGTTCTGGGCCTTTTAACCTACAAATGTAAAGTTTTTGATTCACCCACTATCTTTATAACGCTGTAGAAATCTTATGTCCTCCCAAGACTCGAGTATGCGTCGGTTGTGTGGAATGCTCTGTGCGTCACTGATGTGAATCGCCTTGAAGCTGTCCAGAAAAGAGCTCTTCACGTCCTTCACTACTTTTTTTCTACGGCGCATACCGGCCTTTAAATTGTATGACTACAATTGTTTGTTGAAGCATTTCAACTTACGCCCACTGCATGCACGACGCAATATTGCTGATGCTTTGTTTACTTATAAATGTGTACATTCATCTATTGATTCTTCATTTCTCTTAAGTCGTCTGAGTTTTTGTCTTCCTCGAGCTGCGTTCCGCAATCCGCCTTCATTTTATGTAAAGAGTTTCTGTCATTATGATCCTATTGTACGCTGTCAAATGTTGCTGAATTCAATTTCAATGTCACGTGACATCTTCTCTCCTTCCTCTGTGTCCTTTAAGAGAGATATTACCTTGTGCCTATCGTAACATCTACTACTTTGATAAGCTTTCATGTCTGTTTTTTGGATTTTTCATATAGTTTCTATGTAGGTTTCTTTTTTATTGTTCGCATCTTCTTTAGTTTTGTTCAATTATCTTGCTTTCTTGTACAGTATTTTGTATCTCATTTTAACATGTGTGATGTTGTGTGCGCCAATACTAAGGCCTATGAGGCTGTTCTTGGGCACCAATAAAACAACAATTTCAAAAATGTCATGTGCATTAATTTCGCAGCTTGCTGTGGTCAGTTGCATGCGTCTCCTGGGTTCACATAGAAATATGATGTGCTCCCAGTGACAGCGGTGACAGCGGTACGGTGCCACCAAAAGTTTAATGAAAGAAACCACCAAAAAAGTAGTCTTCTTTCGTCATTAGCCAGCATTACCAAACATACGCACAAAAACGGCCTGGGAGTCTCGTCAAAGTCCTCCTGTAACAACATGTGTGGCATCATGATCAGTAAAAGGGGGAAAAGAACCAGAGTCTTCTGTCGGCATTATCCAAACATACGCACAAAAACGGCACGGGCGTGGCATCTCATCAAATTCCTTTCGTAACAACACATGTCGCATGACGCAGTGAAGCCAAAAAGGGGGTATGAAACTGAGAAAAAAAACGCAGAGGGAAAGAGTCTATAATGACGCATTGTCTCGCGAAACGACAAAGAAACAAAAACGGAGTATACCTCTCACCGCCCGTGTCCCGGTTCACAGCGCATCGCACACGAATCGCATGACATGCTCAATAAAAGCGAAGGCACACACGCACACGCCAAAGAACGCCCTACTATCACCCAAACACGGGCGCAACGATTCCGCGGACGTCTTATTAAGATCATACTGACAACGCGTGTTTCATATGTTTAATAAAGCAAACGAACGCGGGCATCGCCCAAGGACGCCGCAAACGCACCATTCAATGTCCGCGCCTAACAACAGGCAATGAATCAAGCCATCATAAAACGTTCATTAAAAGCAAAAACAAACAAACAAACAAACGCGGTCATCGCTCAAGGACGCTGCAAACGCGCCACGGATACATTCATAGTCCGCACCTAACAACAGGAAATGAATCAAGTCATCATCGCTCAAGGACACCGATCATGAAACGTTTATTAAAAGCACAAACAAGCGAACACAGGAGTCGTCAAAATCCGTCAGTTCATTCCAGGAAAACAGAAAAAGTAGAAGAAGAAGATGAAAAAAAAAAAAAGAAGAAGAGACAGAAATGGGATCATGACTCAGTACTTGTCGCCGACCATTTTCGCGGTCCCAAGGAAGGTGACAGTCTTGTGGGGAGACCAACTGGTGTACTTGTTGTTTACACTGCCTTATCTTTATACAGGGTGTCCCAGAAAACGCGTCATTGAATTATAATAAAAAAACTGCACCACCTACAGTCATGCGGTCAATGGCATTTGTACCTACTGGGTTTTTGCCACCTCCTCATGTGAATGTCGTGTAACGTAAGTTTCATTCTGTAAATTTTTGAGAGCTTAAGTCTGAAATTTGCCTAGTAAAGGTCACTTTTTTACCCCACCAATGTGAAGAGCGTGTCTAATTTAGTCAAAGTAATGATAATTTACAGGGATATTCAGGAGCTATCCCATCGGAAAAAATAGCCGAACATCATGCTCTACGGAGGTCGCACAGAATAGCGCACGATGAATTTTTCAGCGCAATCTTTGTCAGTCCGACGAAAGGCGGTTGGAAACCCAGCCCTCCCCGACGTCGCAGAAAGAGATAAAACAGGCATGGCTTATCACGTCCGACTTTCGCTGGGATAATGCTTTCCCTCTCCCAATTTTAGGAATTGTTACTTTTTCTACTATCACTCTGTGGGTTGGCTTCGGAACCTCCTTTCGTCGCACTGAGAGCGATTGCGCTCAAAAAGTCATCGCGCGCTATGGTCCGGTGCTCCGAAAAGCATGATATTCGGCTATTTTTTCCAATGGGATAGCTCGTGAATATCACTGTGAATTATCATGAATTTGAGTGAATTCGGCAGGCTCTTCATATTGGTGGGGTAAAAAAGTGACCTTTACTTGGAAAATTTCCGAGTTCAGTTCGCAAATATTTACATAATTAAACTTGGAGTACATGACATTCACATTAGGAGGTGGCAAAAACCTAATAAGAACAAATGCTGTTGACCGCATGATTCTAGGTGGCGTGGTTTTTTAAATTATAATTCAATGACACATTTTCTGGGACACCCTGTAGATTGGCACCCGCACGCTCGTTTTGACATCGCCTACATCTGATCCCGGTCTTGTCACTTCCTCAACGAACGTCATGTCCTTCACCGGCGGATCTATTTAAGAATCTGCACTGCTGCTTCACATCACAGCCTTGTGGGGAGACCAACTGGTGTACTTGCTGTTTACACTGCCTTATCTTTATAGATTGGCACCCGCACGCTCGTTTTGACATCGCCTACATCTGATCCCGGTCTCGTCGCTTCCTCAACGAACGTCATGTCCTTCACCGGCGGATTTATTTAAGAATCTGCACTGCTGCTTCACATCACAGTCTTGTGGGGAGACCAACTGGTGTACTTGCTGTTTACACTGCCTTATCTTTATAGGTGAGCTAATTAGGAACCTTTGATTTGTCTGTAATCTCCCCACGAGACTGTAAATTGTGTGCCGCTATGTCGTCACAGAACCTCGTTATCTGCCTGTCATGTTTGCAAAATATTGATAAGGATTCACTTAGATGTACTAGTTGTGAAAATCGTTATAACTTCAGCAAATGCTCGGGTCTCACGAAGAATTCATTGAAAGCTATGACTAGCAAAGATCGTGAGACTTGGGTTTGCACAACTTGAAAAACGCATGACGCAAGGACCCACAGCCCTCGGCTCCTCAAGCGCGCAAGATCCCATGTTGTCGACAATCTTGCTAGAGCTTCGGAGTGTTGGCCAAAAAGTTTCAGCAGTTCTTAGCCGAATGAACATCCTGGAATCAAAAATGGAATCTCTTTCACTGAAGCATGATGCGCTTGCCAGCCGTGTTAACGAAAACGCGGTCTCACGTAATGAGCTGTCCTCCTGCACGACGAACCTTCAAAGCGCTCTAGCACAGAAGGATACGGAGGTTTCAGCACTAAAAATACAGATAAACGACATGGAACAGTACAACAGGTGCCACAATCTAGAACTGCGAGGGGTTATTTTGCGTCCCAAGGAAGATGCACTGGAAATTATTGATCTTGTTGCTGATAAGCTTAAAGTTTCCCAACTCTCACGCGCCGACATTGAAGCCGCGCATCGACTTACTTCAAAGAACGACACAGCTCCTACCATCATCGTACGTTTTAAGGATAGGCAACTGAGGGATCTCTGGCTGAGTAAAAGACACCAACTAAAGACTCAAGATACATGTGAAAATCCTGATTTACTACCGTCGGTTTTCCTCTGCGAGAACCTAACCGCATATAACAAGTCACTGCTTTGGCACGCAAGAACAACGGCAAAGGAAAAAAATGATCAGTACGTCTGGGTACGAAATGGCCATGTCCTCATGCGTCGTGATGCCGACTCCGGTGTACTGCGCATAAAAAGCTTGAGTGACCTCACTGGGCTGTGATGTAACGCGGCTAATTTCCTATATTCATGTCCTTAGTTTCACTAGACTGCTTGAGCAAAACGTGCACTTATTATCCTTTTACGGCTCATTTGAATTTACGAAGCCTTGGAAAGCATTTCGATGAAATAAAAACAGTAATCCAGTTGCTGGAAAATAAGCTGTCGTTTTTTGCGCTAACCGAAACATGGCTGCAAAAGGAGCGTGAAGCCTATTTTAATATTGCAAATTACGAGTCTGATTTCAGTCATAGAGACGGCAGGCAACATGGTGGCGTTGCCCTTTATATTCGCTCTGGGGTACCCTACACAGCGAGGACCGACATTTCATTTTGCTGCCAGCTTGTAGAATCTTTGTTTATAGAGGTACCCAATTGTCCTCCTGCCATTTGCACCTTCGCTCACCGTCCTTTAATCATAGGCGTAGTGTACAGATCACCGGACTCGATTTTGATGGAATTTTTGGACGCACTGGATACGACGCTGCATTTCTTGTGCCAACATATATTTAACGTGATTCTAATTGGAGATTTTAATATCGATCTCTTACAAAGTAATTCAGCCGTGTTAGATTACAACGATATATTGACTTGTTCCGGGTTCAAGCAACTTATCACTTCAGTAACTCGCTTTGGAAGACCTGAACATGGAACTCTCATCGACCATGTACTGACAAATATCCCCGCTGATAACCTGATATATGGTGTTGCAGGATGTGATATAACGGACCATGAAATGATTTATGTAGGCGCGAAGGAGTCTGTACAGGTTGGCCCTGATTGACCCACATTAATTACGAATTCCTAGAACGTCGTCTAAGTCAGATGTCCTGGGATTTCTCTTTGCACACAGACGTGACCGCGAAACTAAATCATTTCTTGTCAACTTTATCGGAGATGATTCGACAGAGCTCTTCCAGTACTGTGCCTAGTAAGCGTAACACGATTCGACAACCATAGACTACGAAGGCAATACTAAAAAGCATAAAACATAAAAATAACTTGTACATCAAGCTACGGCGTTCACCGTCAAATTCTAATTTACGACTGAGATACAATAAATACAATAATACCCTTAAGAATGTTCTACGAGTACCAAAAGTGAACTACTACTCCAAAATTATCGCTGACGCTAATGATAGCCCCAAAGCCATCTGGAACGGGATTAATCGCATCCTGTCGAAAAGGAATGTCAAGGCTGATACTGCTATGTCACTCTTAAGCAATGACGAACTTCTAACCAGTCCCGTTGCCATGGCAGAGGAGTTTAACGATTACTTCTGCAACACTGCGAAGAGCGTGCCTCACCTGACCGAGTTCACGCAAATTTTTCCGTTACCTCCTGTAAACAAACATAGCCTTTTCCTAGAACCATCTACACCTGATGAAGTACGTTCGATTATTAAGACACCGAAATCGTCAAATTCATGTGGCCACGATGGCATATCGGTAGCTCTTTTGAAAAGATTTGGTCATTTGCTCGCTGCACCATTGGCGACTCTGGCAAACGATATCATTTCCCAGGGGTCTTTTCCGGATTTGTTAAAGATTGCTAAGGTTATTCCAGTTTACAAAAAAGGCAGCAGGAAAATGGCTGGTAATTATCGTCCTATATCAATACTTCCGTTTAGTAGTAAGGTGTTCGAAAAATTAGTGCTCCTGAGGCTTGAATTCTTTTTCGAAAAACATAAATTACTACATCCATTCCAGTTCGGTTTTCGCCCGGGGATATCCACAACCTTAGCGTTGGTAAATGCCCTTGAAAAGATTAAGCGTAATATCGAAGCAAAACTACTTACCATGGGCATCTTTATCGACTTGACAAAAGCTTTTGATTTAATAGATCATCAGATCCTGCTTGAAAAACTTGAGAGGTATGGTATACGTGGCTTAGCTTTGAACTTATTGACCAGTTATTTGGAAAACCGGAAACAATACGTATCACTCAGCAACTCTAATTCTTGCATTAGAGCACTGACAACAGGCGTTCCTCAAGGCTCTATTTTGGGACCTTTCCTATTTCTTATCTATGTTAATGATCTCCATGATTACCTACATGAAGACTGTTTCCTTTACGCACACGACACTAACATTTTTATTGATGCATCTAACACAATGAGCTTGTTTGCAAAGGCAAATAACGTTTTACGTCGGTTCTGCATCTGGCTTTCTGCCTACAAACTGGTTCCAAATATTGACGAGACTTCATACGTAATATTTTGCCCCCGACAAAAATATTTTGACCTAGACCAGGAAAAGCTATACTTCGCAGGCCGCCCTCTCAGCAGAGTGTCTTCAGTCAAATTTCTCGGCGTTATTTTACATGAAAACCTAGCATGAGATGATCATGTTAAGTTTGTCCGACTCAAAATCACCTCCGCTTTGTTCGCACTTTCTAAGTTAAGACAATTTCTTTCTATCCAGGCGCTTCTAATGGTTTGCCATGCTCTAGTCCACTCCAATATTTCGTACGCTCTGGAGGTCTATGGGCTGACCTATCCATCCACCCTTCTTCCTATTTTACACTCCCAAAGGAGGGCCTTGAGGATAATGTTGTTCATACCCCCTTGCGAATCAATAGCGTTTGCCTTTCCGTGTTTGTCAGTACGAGATATTCATTCCCTTGCTAAGCATAAAATCGCACCTTTCAAGTACAAGTTGATCCATGGGGCTATCACGGACCACTTGATCTCTCTCAATCGTGTTGATACATTGTACAACCTACGTCATCAGCCTGACATGCTTTAACTTCCTTCTTCACGTACATATTATGAAATATTTTCAATGTCTTTCTTTGGTTCCAAGGTATGGAATTTCCTACCGTTGCATATCAGAACCCTGTCTTCTTTTTTTTTTTCCAGTTTAAGAGATATTCCCGTCTATATCTATCACAATGGTAGTGGGACACGAAAGCTGTATGATTTAGTAATGATCTCCTCCTTTCTTTCTTGGCATAAGACACCCTTGATATGACTTATGCAATTGTTTTATCTATGTCGGTAATGCTCTTTGCTTACTACAGGTTGCACCATAATGTTTCACTTTCCTTGTGAATGCATTTTTGTCAATTGTTTGTCAATGTCTTTTTTTTCTTTCTTTCCCACAAGGCTTGTTATAGTCATGTACGTCTGTGTATCTACTGTTGTGACTGTTTTACAGGGCACGCCCTCACAATCCCATTTGTAACTCATTGAAACTCAGAAAGAGTAAATAAAACCTGAAACCTGAACGCGCGTCCCTAGGTTCACAGATCGAGCAGCGTCATCTCACGGGCCAACTCAGGGCCGTGGTGGATGGAACGACCCAGTGGATGTAGCATCGCCAAAAGCACGTCCCCGTCTACGTTCGAACATCTGCCCCAGATGGCACTCAGCCGACACCGCAAACGTCGTCCTCCCATCGGCGCGCTCCGGGTGGGCGGGGCGCGCGAGGGAGAGGGAAAATCTGAGGCCAGCTCTCTCAAACCTAAGGAGGGAGGAGGAGGGAGTGTGTCTCGCCGAACGGGACGGCGGAGGACGGGGAGGGGGTTCCCCGGCAGCCATGTTCGTTGGTCAAGCAAGCCTCCTCTCTCACCTCTCCGTCTCCTCGCCCGCATACATGTGATATTGTAAACATTGGCGCTGCGCCGGCCGCCCTTCAATCGCTTGCGTTGCAACAAGGCCATCTCCGTTGTCTCGTTTCGAGTGTCCGGGTGAAGCAGCGAACCGAAAGTGCATGCAGTCTCGCCAGCATGCCGAGCTGTTTCGTACCCGGCTGCAAGAATCACTCATGTCGAAGACTGGAAGGTGTCACTTTTCACAGGTGAGTGACATTTGCTTGAAACCGCAGAAAATGCGGGCCGTTAAGTAACCTCATCGTTTCCCGTGTAGGATCCCGAAAAATCAGCAGCGTCGTGCTGCCTGGGTTCAAGCCTTAGGCTACCCTCCCGACCGTGAGCCGTCAAAGTACAGCTCCATATGTTCTTTGCACTTTCGAGAAGAGCATATTGACCGAACCTCGTTGAGCTCTGTTCGTTTGCGAGACGATGCCGTTAAGACTGTCGCCTATCAGTCAGAAGTAAGGACAAGAGTTTCGTGTTAACAATGCATGAAGTTCACATCTAACGACGCTATACTTTCAGCCCGTCACACCGTCACGCAGCCACTCAAATCAAATCAAATCAAATCAAATCTTTATTTCACTGTAACAGTGCGGAGACTCGGGGCAAAAAGCTGCTCGGGGCCAGAGAGTCGAACCGAACCCGAACCCGAAACCGTTATTAACCGTTATTTTTGGCCGAACCGGTACTGAACCGAACCGAAAGAGTCGACGCCATCTTGGAGCTGAACCGGAACTAAACCGGTAAAAGAATACCGGTTTCCAGTTCAAATAACGGTTCACACGGAATTAAGTGCGAAACTTTGGATGTTGTGCATGAACACAAAAACTATTTTTCGTATTTTTTCTTCATTTATTAGCTTCGTAGACATCGTCTTTCTTGCCGAAAAAGTCGTGCCCTGCAACAATGATTTCGATCTTCTTGAGTCACGAAATAGCAACAGATAGTAACTGAAAACTGCCAGCACTACTAACGTCTAAGACGTATAGATAAATATATATAAGAATTAAAGGTCAACAGGACATTAGGGACAGTTTTGGGTAGTAGTCATTAAGTGACATATTATAATAATATACTAGTCAGAGTCAGCTATACACACACACATACACACAGGGTGTCCTGGCGCTGCATTTCAAGATCAGTCCGTTTGCAACAAAAACTTGTTAGTTTTTCTTTGACAGCGCTATGTCTTCGATATCATCTCTACCGTTATCGCAGGCATCCTGTATATAAATACCAAAACGTGGACCAACCGACCCAAGGCGGAAATTTTCTGCAAGTGGAACCACTTGCAAGTGGTTTATGAAACCTTTCCCACTTTGGAGAACCACTTTGGGAATATCCACTTTAGGGAAAACCACTTGCAAGTGGTTCCACTTTGAGAAACCACTTGGAAGTGGTTTATGAAACCTTTCCTACTTTGGGGAACCACTTGCAAGTGGTTCCACTTGGGGGAACCACTTGCAGGTGGTTCCACTTCCGTAGCCCACTTACAGTCAGCCACTGACGCCTATTTAACTGCATTGCACTTTTATTTCTCATTTTTACACTCTCAGCTGGTTTTGAAGCAATGTAAAACAGCACTGGAGTACAAAGACAGAAACAGATACTAAATGAACTGCAACAATTCATCTCAAGCTGTCACGGAAAAATGTCAAATGCACTTATTCACTTATTTGCACTGATGTCATCCAGTATTCCAAGTTTCACAGCAAAGGGAGCAATAGACACAGAAAAATGGCATCAAGAATATCGAAGCTTGTGAAGTTTTGATATTCACTACCACGTTCTAATTTAAAAGGCGGTAGTTCACACAAAAGCCAACGGGCAGAGCTGCCATGGTACCATGTACCTGACAGATGTTCGCTATTCGGACAGGTCCCAGTTGCAAATGAGTCACGGTAAGCATTTCTGCCAATGAGGAAGCGTGAGAGAAGTCACATGCTAACAGACAGCAGTGACCGGAGCTCTGATGTCAGAGCCCGACGGGTACATGTATTCCAAGGGCTTAATCTCACCAAGAATGACACATAAAAAAGTAGAAAAGATTCGTCTCCCTCCACACTCTACAGCAGTGTTCAACATAAGAAGGAAAAGGAATCTAGTCTGTCAACAACATACACCGTTGGAGATAATGAAAAGCAATAGTGTGCCAGGAGAAACACTGCAGTGTAGTGAGTATGATGGATTATATTATCTGGCGCAAGCAGGGAGTGTGACCTCACTGTGTCCAGCGTTTCTATCCGTGGCGCACTCATATTTGGAGAGCTGACGGACTAGATTTCCTTTCTCTTCTTAAGTTGAATATGAGTATAGTGCGCAATACAGTTTGTGCGTGAAGCTATAAAAAATGTCCATATAAAATAACACGACATGTCACCACAAATCTTTCAAGCAAAGAGTACATGGTGGCTACCTATAAAAGTGTATCAATTGCTGTGTGCACATCTATATTTGTTGGATAGACATTTATTTGTAAAGTAGGATTCCACAACAAAATCACCACAAAGATTATGGTATAGCCATAACGTTTGGGATGTCAGGAACATGTGTACGACATACACAGATTTTATTCAAACTACACAGATTTTATTCAAACAAATTTATTATGAAGCAAGTGCTTCGCCTCTGTTAAGCGAGAGGGCACTGAAAGCAACACGCTGCTGACATCATCTGGCAAGGGAGAATGCAGGTTTTGAAGTAGACAACAATGGTGGGTGACGTCACGGTATCCTCCTCCGGACGAACCGCCGTAGTATGGAGCTCTGTTTTCTGCTCTTCGCATTTCTGTTTCGGTTTGCAATTGTCATAATTTAGAAACTAATTACACGTGCAAAATGAATGCGAGCATTGTATTCGGTATCGAGGGGCGGTTCGTGCTCAGTATCCGTATGATGCTCACCTAATTTTTCTCAAATCCTTGCGAAGTCTCGCATTCAATTTACTTCAACTGCAGTAAAGTTTGAAGTGTAAGTTTTGAGTCTACGAGCTTTGGACAAAATTTTCACCTATCCTTAGTAATAGGCATTGCATGCCAACACAGGGCACACTTTTATTTGTTGCCAACAGAGGAGGAACTTATGGTGTCAAAGGAAACAAGAATGCAGCAAAACTTGAAACATTACAAAGTTTAACAAACTTGGCACACCAAATAATGAAGCTCACATATCTGGTTAACTGCTCTCGAGACATCTGTCTTCCTTTTGGCAACCATTTTCTTGTTCAGGCCAGCCCAGAGTACCTTAGGCTTTCTGTCGAGGTGAAAAGGGCACTCAAAGAAAATTTATTTCACAACTCAATGCTCGCTAACCTAGCATTTATGCAAAAGGCATTTCACTCATCTCAGCCCACTATAAAATTCAAAACTGGCATTACTTTGGTTGATTGTTACATTATCAGGGACAATGTAGCTTATTTTACAGAATGATATATGAAGTTCGTACATGGTATTAGAGATATAAACAAGCGATGAAAAGACATGAACGAGGACAACACGCACGCTGGACTGCTAACAGTTTAATCACCAAAAGTGAACATAAAAGGTTGCACTCCTATCCAACCATGACTTATCTCTGTTTGTTACAAGGAATTCGGGATGAACCGACGCACAAAAATATACGCGATAAAATCTGTTGATAAACAGGGACGAGAAGCAATGCAGATAAAAAATGTGCACTACAATAAAACAGCTGTAATACCACAGATTCAAAGCACATAACCAAGACTAATACAAAACTCGCAAAGCTAACTAGGTCCAGTAAAAACCTGCACCCCTTATCGATGATCGAAAGTGGCGGCTCGCATCATTAAACTTCCGATAGTAAAGCATGCATGTTATCCTTCATTCACCTTTTCATCAGGTTTATATCGCAACATATTCGTTTCAATACGCACCTTGGATTATGTAGTCTTTGCGGTCTAGATCTTGTCATTACCACACAACACAACAACGTTCTACTCACTCTCAAGCTCGAATGAAATGGCCTTACCAGGCCTACAAAATGCATGTTGATTGCCACAACAACAAAAGTAGTCTCCTTACCTTGTAATTACTTGTGATCGGATCCAGTAGTCCATAAAATTCAATGTAGCGTTCCCGTTCACGCCATAACCGCAAAACACAACGGTTGAACTGAACGACAGGGATTGGATCGGATTGGATGGTCTCCTTTTGGTTCTGTCGCTAGCGATGGCGATGCCACCAGACAGTGATGCTCCCACTTTCTCCAAGATTGTTGTCAAAGTGGTTTCAGTGGGCCCGCCTAACCCACTTTAGTTTTCGCTTTATCACCAAAGTGTAACCATATTGGATTAAAGTGGACATTGTCAAGTCTACTTGCTGGCAAAATGGAACCACTTCATTCCTACGAGGTAATCCACTTGGGGCTGGAAAGGAACCAGTTGAGAACCACTAAGCATGCTTAGTGGTTCCCTACTGGAAACACTTGACTCTGAAGTGGGACCAGTTAAGTCCACTTCAAACCACTTCGGTAGTCAAGTGGATCCACTTGGGATTCCAGTTCAAATTTCCGCCTGGGGACGTATATGTCGTCGGCTGTGCGACCTTCGGTCTTTCAAATATTCTCCCCTTCGTTTTTTCTTTTTCTTCTTCTGTTCTCTTGCACGTAATGCATTGCGAAAGCAAACTACCTGGGCTCAGCTCTAGCACGTATTCGTGTATACAACGTTGCAGCATAATTCCCAACCTGTGCGCGTGTGAACTTACATAAGCCCCTTATACGCTAGCCACACTTAATGAAACGTAATGGCGGTAAGTTCACCTCCTCACCAACTATAATCTTGTGTGGCGTCGTTCTCTCCTGGCTTGTTGAAAGCAGGGGCGTGTTGAAAAAACGCAGTCATTCGGGACGATGGTTGCTCAGGAGGTGAATTTACTGTCATTCCGTGTAAAGCATTAAGTTTGCTGCGTGCCTAGGGTACTAGAAAGTAAAGCACCGGCCACACTCATGCTGGTCAGAATGAAAAGAACATGCCAAGTTGGCTTTTTTGTGGATTTAAAATAAAAGAAGCAAAAACGACCATACTGACACAGTATCTAAAACTCGCCAGTAGGTCTAAAATGAGTCGAACTCTCTGTTTGCACTTGCTTTGTCTTTGTTCCACAGACACTTCACGCTAACGCCGAGCACGGCGGCGGTCAGTGCTGACACAATAACGTGCCCTTTACACATAAAGTCCCCGAGCTCACGATCGCACCATTCCAATCCAACTACATACCATGAAGCGTCGTTATTTGATTAACGTGTATTCGCGATCCTGAGTGGTAACGAATAATTTCAATTACTTAAATGACTTAGGCCAAGGTAGCAGGCTTGGTTGACAGATATTCCTGGTGAGGTTCCGCTAACAACCCCGCGACCTGAGCTACGTGCGGGGAAAGTCAACCCAAACCAGAAATTCATGGGTATGCTCTTGTTGTACCCGCTACTAATCTTGTCTTTCATGTCGCACAAATTCTTTCAAAATCTTGAACGACCACTGACGCCTTCCTGCCCACTTCAAACACTGTAACACACACACGGAAGCTTCTTTTAACCTGCCTGTTGTGCTTCATTCGCACCCGTCGTTCCTGAACCGGTTCGGGAACCGAACCGTTTGGAAAGAACCGGTTTGAACCATTATAACAGCCTTCTGGACCTGAACCGGATCCGAACCCTTATCGCCGAACCTAAACCCGAACCGGACCGTTAAACGTTTCGGTTCGACTCTCTGCTCGGGGCAGCTTGACGAGGTCCCGAGCAAATCCTCCTCAGCATCGCCGTATCCGGCATAAGCATCGAGCTCTGCTCCATGCCCAGCGTCTGGTTCTGAAACTGTGGACATCGGTCAGGTAGGAACGCAGCAAGACACGGAAATAACCACATCGGTATTGTCAATCAAGCTGTGTGCAACATATGGCTTTCCTGTTTTGTAGATGTGGTCATGAATGAGCCGTAAGTAGGTCGTGAAGAATTGGTAACACTTGCAATAGCAATACAGGGTGTCAGCCTTTATTGGAAAACAGGGCGCTTCACAAACAGAACAATGAAGAAAACCACATGCCATGTTTGCAGTAGTTGTTACAAGGTGCTATTTGATTTTCGTTCACAACCCTCTTCGTGCGGTGTTGCTTTTCAAATAAGAACACACACCATGTAATACACACACCGCGGTATACACCGCGGGTAATGGGATATTATAGAGTCTCCTAAGGAAAAAGCATTTTTGACTACAAGATGCTTCGGATTATCTGCAAGGCTCAAATCGGGCACCTAAAGTATACCTTTGATTACTTTCAATGGTGTCAATATGACTCCTGGTCGAATTTTTTACTTTCAGTCAACAACAGCTTCTCCCCCCAGCCCCGTTCCCCATCAAGCAGTTCTGCCTATGCACGTGGAGCACAGCAGCATTCAGGTAATCATAATGTGGCAGCTGTAAATTATCACTGTGTCACATGCCAAAAACTACCCAGAGCACCTCCACCCTTTGCCTTACCATTTATCTTTAGTTTTCTTGGAACAAATGCTAATACATAGGAACATTTTTTTATATTTGCAGGAACCTACTGATCCCCTCTGGGAATATGCAGTGGTGGGAACTGAGCCGTCAACAAGCGTCGAAAAAGTAGTAATGCTTGGGACATATGCAGGCGTGGATTTAGAGAGGGGACTGCCTCCTCCCCACCCACCCCCAATACGGCTGTGTTCCCTGTGTAAAAACTGCTGGATGATACTGTGCCACAAAGCACAAAATCTCTTTAAGACCCCCCCCCCCCCCCCCCCATGACGGACTCTTAAATTCACCCCTGGACATATGTGGGTACAAGGAACGGATAATGGCAGGAGGTTCTAATACGTACACACCAGAGGTGGGGAGTAATGCATTACAAAGTAATGCATTACCGGTAATGCACTACTTTTGAGTAATGAGTAATGGTAATGAATTACATTTTGCCAGCAAGTAATGAGTAATGGTAATGCATTACATTTCGACTGAGTAATGCAGGGTGGCATTACTCATTACTTTTATCGAATGTTCATTGGGCCACGTGAAGATCGGGAACATCCAGGTTCTTTTCAACCCGCCTTTAACAATGAGCACGGGGCAACAAGGAAAGAGAAAGGCGCAGCCTGGGAAATTCTGCAAGAGTTCAACAGTCGGCGGTGTGTGTCACAAGTGTCTACATGATATCACCGATTTTCTCCTGTGCGCATTTGGAATAAAGGATAACCAATGAAACAGAAACATAGCCTCTATGAGGGTAACACGTAACAATTGCTGTGGTGATTCGCTGTTTTGGTACGGTACCGTGTTAGTTTATCTTGATTTGTCAGAGGTAGTTTTTGTGCCAGGACAGAACTGTAGGCTGGGCTTCATCCGCCGGCTCCATAATGCTAGAAAAGGCATCATCTGCAATAAATCTGATATATAGTTTTTGCCTATCAGACTCGCTTCTGCGGGGATTTAGTGAAACCGATTTGGGGATACTCGGGTGGCTATTGCCTATAGCAAAAAACGCAAGGAAAAACTTATGCATAGCATCTTGGAGGCTTATGCCCTGAAACGTAAATGTAATGCCAAAGTAATGTCATTACTTCGTTAAAGTAATGGCATTACTAATGCATTACTAACATCCAAAAAGTAATGAGTAATGTAATGCATTAGATTTTTATACAAGTAATGAGTAATGGTAATGCATTACAAAATAAAAGTAATTTCCCCACCTCTGGTACACACCAGTTGTGCAGCCACCATCGAAGTAAGGGGCCAGACCCCTTTACCTGCCCTTCCCCCACCAATATGTATGCTATGCACTTTCTCATTAAACTTCCACGATTTGCATGAGTTAAGTGTGGCTGAGTTAAGTGCACCCCCATCATCTGCTTGTGGTTATACCACTAGTACACATACTGTCTAGGTATACGACAATGTTAACTGTCTGCATGGTTCAGATGAAGTTGTGGAAATGTGCTTTTCATTACTTTTGTTTTGACATCAGTAAGTCCATGAGCGTGATTTTCAATTTTCAGTCGTCAGCAGCTTCTCTACCGAGTGTCATCTGGCTGTGCATGTGGAGGAGAGCGACGTTCAAGTAACTATACTGGGGTAGCTGAAATTGTTATCACGTCACATGCTGAGAGTTACCAGGAGCATTTACAGGGGCCTGGTGATCCCCTCTTGGAACATGCCATGATTGGAACTGAGCTGCCAACAGATGCTGGCGAAACGGTAATGCTTGGAGCATGGACGTGTGGGTGCAAAGGAACAAAACCAGCAATACTCCATGTGCAATTTTCAATTTTCAGTCGGCAGCAGCTGCTCCGCCCAGCGACGTGCAATGCCTGGCACCTCCTTTTGCGCATGTTGGGCCCACTGATGACCAGGCAAGTGTACACAAAGAATTAGGCTGCTGTAAATTGCTATTGTGTCACACAAGCAATTACGTAGCAACATGTGTTCATGGTACTTGTATGTAAAGTTGCAGAATATCTCTTCCAAAATAGCTTATTTCAGAACATATAAATGTTTATTGAGGGAAGACAATATTGTATTTGTAGGGGACTCCTGGCCTCCTCTGGGAACCACTTGTGAGCACGGATGACATGGTACTGGGCTACTTTTCCACAGCGTTCTTCTCTCATTAATTTTTGTTCTGCTACACACTATTTTGTTTGTGAATTGAATACCCCGTGGTGTGCTGCTCATAGCACCCTTTGTAGTGTTCTATAATGTGGAACTCAGCATCAGTGACAGTACCTACTTAGTTATCATGGACATGTGTTACATTGCAGGGCAGCACAGGGTTACAATCGCCAGGTGAACCAAGCCCTCCCACAGACCATATAGCGGACCACAGTACGTTATGTTTGCATACTCTGTGATATATGCTTCTGCTCTACCACCCTCCTTAGCATTTTGGAGTGTGGCATTTCACATCAGTGGCAACACATACTTACTTCATTGGATGTGTGTCACATTACAGGAAAGCACAGGGTTTCAGTCACCACAGGAGCCGTATAGCCCTCCCACAGACCAAGATATGGATGTAAGTTAGGTTTGCTTGCTCATGGTATGGTACAGTTATTATTAGAGCATAGTAATGCTTTTTTCAGTGATTACAGCCATGCAAGCTTTTTCTTTTTTTTTACAACAGGCTAAACCTTGTGTAATGTTTCAATATCTACTAGACTAATGATTTGCCTTATATTTGCTTCAGTTTCAGTGGACTATTCAAGAAGCTGCTGAACCTGTGCAGCCTAGGACAAGTTCCCAGTCCCGATTGGTAAGACTTGCGGCATCAGACCACATAAGCTGTCATGGTATTAACTTAATTAGGGCCTGAGGTTTTGGGGTAAAACTCTGAAATCTCCATTTCTATACCCTGTTCTAGTTCTCATATACAGATTATAATTTTAGCCTTGTTTCACCAAACCAAGCAATCAGCATGAAACTATAGACAGTTATCTCTAGCCTGTTGTTATTGTTGCAAATTCGATTCGCAACAATAATAAGCCCAGCTTTTTATCCCTGACCTTAGTAGTGGGTGTAATCGTTTATCCCGAGATTCATAAATTTAAGCATGCAAGTATAAAAGTATGATGATATGATAAAGCAAGTATGAAGGTAACACACTTAGCCAGCAACTGTTAATTGTGCTGAGTGTGTTCATAGCATGCCAACATTGTTGTGATTTGCATGGTTGATTCTTTTCTACACTAACTATCGTCGTCTTGATGACTGTTCTGTGCATGTATGAATATGGAATCAATAAATGAATTTACTGGAAGATTCTGTGTTTCTGCTCCTTTGGGAACTCATGCAAGTAACTGTACAACCCTTTATTTGCACGCAACCAAGATTTTGGCAAACTTCGCGGACATATCATACATTCAGAAAAATACTAAATGTGTGAAATCTTGAGTCCGCAAAATTACCTGTTGTGGCCCATTTGCGAACAATTGGGGTGCGAAAATGAAGGGTTTTACAGCAGCATGAGGAAGCCTGTTGGGCGATTTCATTCAGATTCACTCAGGGCCCTAACCTTTGGGTCTCCGATTTTTTCCGTCATTTTTTAGGGGATAGCCCCACCTGTGGCATGAACACTGGCGTTGGTCCCAGGTACCGAGACGACGTGGTAGGCGAGATATAAAATAAAGAGCGTCAGGGGTGAAAACAACGGCTGTGCTCCGAAGCGATTTCTGCCCACTTTGAAGCGATCTACCCCGGCGTCTGTAACGACCACAGCCTCCAGTCTTCCAGAACCTATTCACCATGTCATAGGCTCTGGGGCTGATTAATAATTCTTGTCTCCGACGAGCGAAACCTTTTGTAAAAAATCCTAGAAAAGCCATCCCTACCGAATTTTACGCACTTTTTGTACCCATATGTCTGCGTTCGTGATTTTAGCAAAACAATGAGCTACAAGTTAAACGAAAGCCTAATTTTCGCTCTGTTCAACGATGTGCAGCACAGTTCTCTATCCTGTTTCATTTCGATAAAATTTACGCCGCAGGTGTCAGAGGTACGAAAATTTTGTCAAAGTTCGCGAGGCGCGTGCGTAAAAAGGCCATGATGGATTTATAAACAAAAAATTCTGGTTCACGACGAATACCGTAGCTTTCTTTCGACATACAATTCATTGTTGCTAAAAGCTTGGTGACTGAGTTACAGCGCTCACAAACTGCCATACTTCGCCACGCCCGACGGACCGGCGTACTTCGCTGTCACTTGCAGTTTTCAAGCATGTGCATTCACCACAAGTTTATAAAAGCTGGTGCATGAGCCACAATACACCTACCAGTTCATAACGAATATATATTCACTTCAGAAGCATTCCACTTTGCAAACAATAAAAAATAAAGAAATGAGGGAAAGAAACGAACAAGTCGAATGGGGTCAATACGAGCTCGTATGCGGGCTCGTAGTGTCTGATTTTTCTCTTTTTTTGTCTTGGGATGTAGCAGCACAACCTTTAAGTGAGCCCGAATAAGAAAGATATGTCATTCACATACGGCAGGACGGGGAAAAGCAAGCAGTTGTGAAGCGATTCATGACGAGATCCATAAGAGAAACATGCCACACGTTCAAAAACGACCACACGGATATAAAGCTAGGGTCGACGACGTTTTACACACTTCGGCCGAAATGGGTTCGAGTGACACCCCATCAGTTTCAGCGTGTTTGCACGTACTGTTTGCACTACTTCGAACTTGTCGTTATTGCCGTGAACACTATCTCTGCACGTGATCTGTGTAAAGACAGCATTAAACTAATGTGTTTATGTGACCCACCAAGTGAAGCATGCCTGTTCCAGGAGTGCCAAGCATGCGCCGGAGCTAAAAAGTTAACAGTGAAGACTTTACAAATGAGTGCAGAAGATGAAGTTGTTCTCGCGTTGTGGGAGTCCGGCGACCTCATAAGAAAGACGATGAGCGGTCGGGCATTCGCAAAGGAGCTCCGCAAGGGGGTTGCACTCTTCATAAAGCACGACCACATTCGCAACATTCAGAGCAAAGCCATTTGGAATGAGAAATCTTTCCCGAGGCTCTTACACACTGTCCTTCACTTCGATTTTGCGGAGAACTGCACGATTAATTTGCCTTATGAAGTCCAGAGCCACTATTGGCAGAGAAGCCAAGTATCTCTCTTCACGTGCGTTGCAACGGCACAATCTTACACCGTTAGCCTGGCAACGGTAAGCGATGACCTGCGCGATGATACAGCGCACGCGCTTTTTGCGTTGAAGACAATATTGAACACCCTTGATGACATACTGCCGGTGTTCTCACACATCGTCTATGTGTCGGACGGTGCAGCGGCGCATTTCAAAAACAAGTATCAGTTACACGAGATGCGCCGTAACACTCTGCTGACACTCTGGATATTTTCAGCGAGTGGACATGAGAAGAATGCCTGTGATGGAGTAGGGGGCTCGCTTAAACACGCAGCAAGTGTGTACAACATGCGGTCTCAAGCAACGGACGTAATTCGGTCGGCTCAGGACTTCGTTTCGGTGCTGACAGAACGAGGGCACGCAACGCATATATTGCACCTGCCTTCAGGTGAAGTGGCAGCATTCAGGGAATCGAAACAGACCGAACGGTCGTCGGTGCGGCCAGTACCCGGCCTTCGTTCATGTCACGTTTGGTACAAAGCTGACAGAAGTGCACACGAAGATGTTTCCCTTGGGAGAACAATGCGTGAAGTGACGACCACGCTTGAATGCATCTTTAAGGCACTGTTCTCTTTGAATAAAATGTGGAAAATTAAGCGCCTGTTGATCTCATTGCCATTCCTTGTTCCTCTCTTTACCGGTTTTCCTTCATTTTTCTGCAAAGTGGAATGCTTCTGAAGCGAATATATATTCGTTATCAACTGGTACGTGCATTGTGGCTCATGCACCAGCATTTATAAACTTGTGGTGAATGCACATGCTTGAAAACATCAAGTGACGGCGAAGTACGCCGGTCCGTCGGGCGTGGCGAAGTATGGCAGTTTGTGAGCGCTGTAACTCAGTCACGAAGCTTTTAGCAACCATGAATTGTATGTCAAAAGAATGCTAAAGCATTCGTCGTGATCCATAATTTTTTGTTTACAAATCCATCATGGCCTTTTTACGCACGTGCCTCGCGAACTTTTACAAAATTTTCGTACCTCTCACAGCTGCGGCGCAAATTTTATCGAAACGAAACAGGATAGAGAATTGTGCTGCACATCGTTGGACAGAGCGAAAATTAGGCTTTCGTTTAACTTGTAGCTCATTGTTTTGCTAAAATCACGAACGCAGACATAGGGGTACAAAAAATGTGTAAAATTCGGTAGGGATGGCTTTTCTGGGATTTTTTACAAAAGGTTTCGCTCGTCGGAGACAATAATTATTAATCAGCCCCAGAGCCTATGACATGGTGAATAGGTTGCGGAAGACTGGAGGCTGTGGTAGTTACAGACGCCGGAGTAGATCGCTTCAAAGTGGGCAGAAATCGCTTCGGAGCACAGCCGTTGTTTTCACCTCTGACGCTCTTGATTGTATATCTCGCCTACCACGTCGTCTCGGTACCTGGGACCAACGCCACTGTTCATGTAACAGGTGGGGCTATCCCATAAAAAAATACGGAAAAAATCGGAGACCCAAAGGTTAGGGCCCTGCCCGAATCTGAATGAAATCGCCCTGTTACACTCTTTCTACGCTCAGAAATAGCATAGTATCCTGCAACCACGAGCATCACTGCATCACTGTATTTTGCTCTGGGCAGGCGCTCTACTGTGCCTTTTACCTGCCGATATTTCCGGAGAAGCATAAGACAGAGACAGTGAACCTAACATTCATCTTCAGAATTGTATTGAGCAAGTAATTTCACTTCTCACGTGGTGGAGCCAGTTTACGTGGTACTTTCAGAAGTCCACGTGCATTTCTTGGGACCCAGGAGAAACACGACTTGTAAATGGCAGCAAGGCCTCCATAGGTATTCACTGTCTCGTGTCACCATCAAATACATCAGCATTGATACTTCCACTATAATCATTATAATGAAAGTTACAAAATGAGTTTCGTGAATTGCAAAACAAAAAATACATAGAATCAGTTCGGGTTACGTGCAACATCACGTAAGTGGTCCCATGCTGATGAGGTGCACCATCATTTCTTAAAGGTAAGGTGTACCTTAAATGAAACACCCTCTATATGTGGAACAAGTGGGAGCTGTGTATCTACTTAGTGGGTTCCAGTAACTCCCAGAGAAGCAGGTTCCAGAGTACTGATAACCACTTATCTTGTCTCGCCTTTGCTGCGTGATAATGCACTATTTGATATTTTACTTCCTATGTATGATGTCTTATCAGGTCTTGTTGTGAACATCTGCGTTGTGTCACTTGGACGACTATTGGCCATACCGAGTTACATGAACTTCTTTTCTTCCCTTCCCTGTTTACGCTCCAGGGAATGGTCGTGCGACTGGAATTGACCAATAGCTGTTGGAAGAGCAAAGGGAAAAGTTTGATGTACTCTGAAACTTGTTTCTACTGTATTCTAGGTGCCACTACTCTGTAGTTACGGCAGGGTACATTAAAGGAATATGAATCCAAATTCCAACGAACAAAGTTCTCTATTCTATGTTGTTATCCTAGGCTATCCCCCATGTCGGCACCCCAGAGAAGGCACTTCTTAGAGCCAAAGTGAAGTGGTACACACAACAGCAAACAAAGAGCAGAAAACAGATAAAGAGACTACAGCAAGCTCAACGTAGACTTAAGAAGCGTAACGCTCTACTGAAAGATGTAATCAGAGACTTGAAGAGACAAAACATATTGCTTGAAGAAAGTGCCACCATTCTGGATAACTTGGGAGCAGCCAATCAGCAACTTTTGAAGAGACAAATTGCAAAATCTAAAGGAAAACCTTTGCCAAAACAGTATTCTCCTGAGCTCAGAGCATTCGCACTGACACTTCACTTTTACTCCCCACGAGCATACAACTATGTCCGGAGTGTCTTTGACACTTGTCTGCCACATCCTAAGACACTTGCAAAGTGGTACCAGACTGTAGATGGGAAACCAGGCTTTTCAAAGGAAGCATTAGCAGCACTAAAAAATGAAAGTACAAGCTAATACAGAACATGGAATTGCCACCACGTGCAGCATGATGGTTGATGATACGTCCATTCATTAGCAGCTCGAGTGGGATGGGAAGAAATTCCAAGGGTACGTGGACATGGGTACAGGCACAGAAGGAGATTGCTTGCCACTGGCTAAAGCAGCATTCGTAATTATGGTTGTGGCAATAAATGGACGATGGAAGTTGCCAGTAGGCTACTTTCTCGTCGACGGCCTTGATGGTGAACAACGCTCCAGTCTAGTCTCCCAAGCTCTCGTTCAGGCACACGATAATGGGGCAACCATTGTTTCTCTTACCTGTGATGGTGCACCTGCAAATTTTGCCATGTTCCGGAGCCTTGGTTGTGATTTCAGTAATACAGAGAGACTAAAGACAACATTTCCTCATCCATGCACCAACCAGCCAATTGCAGCATTCATGGACCCTTGTCATATGCTCAAGCTGGTTAGAAATACACTGTGTGATAAGAAGGCCTTCATAGATCCAAATGGCAAGATGATAACATGGCAAGATGATAGCATGGCACTTCATAGACAAGTTGCACCAAATACAAAGGGACCAAGGCCTCCACCTAGCAAATCGTTTGCGAGCAGCCCACATTAATTGGCACAAACAACCCAGGTAGCACCAAAAGTTGCCGCAACGTTGCTTCAACGTACACAATGTGAGCGCAACGTTGTCAACAAAAAAACACTGTACCCTCAACGTTCCCTCTGAAACGTTACAGATTCAACACATGGAAACGTTCTAATGATGTTTTCCTTGAAATGTTGTGTCTAGAATTGTTCCGCAACATCGCTGCGACGTTTCACATATGACATCTCGGAATGTCGTCAGTTTATTCAGTTTATGCTTTAAAAGACGCGTCCTTGGAACACAGAAACCGAAAAAAAGTGTCGGGATTGACCTTTCACTTTCGAAGCATATCCGGTTCAGTGAGACTCATGGATTCGCGTGCCTACGGACAGACGCAGCCACATTTGCCTGGCTGTCCTTTCGTTGACCGCACCTTAAGCTTACATGAAGCATCCGCTGGACAGAAAAGGCATTTCTAGGCCTTGTAATAGAGAAAGATGCACAAATGAACTTCAAATGGTAAATAACAGTGCCGAAAGATGTGCCACGTAAATCGCCGAATGACGAAAGTTCCTGGAGATGAACTTCGTACTTCTACCATGAGGTTGTATCTAAATCGCTTTCACATAAATGTGGACATATAGGGCCTGCATCTGCCTTTGGTGCACAGGAGGGCAAGCTGCAAAATCTGCATCCCTGGCCACACAGCACTTAAGCAAATGGCAATTCTGTGGTCTCCCTTTGGGCCAGATCGCGGGCATTTGCCTACCCCTGACCACTAGTACAAGCCAGCCGAGGGCATGGTATTGCTTTAGAAATAATACAGCAGACAGCCCAAAAAATAAACTTAATAGTGGGCATTTGACTATGAGGTTTTTGAAATTCCATGTTGGGCACCACATAAAGGGGCCAGTGTGTGTCCTGCACAAAGTTCATGCAGAATTCCCAACATTTCTCAGGATTGTTTCGGGGGAAGTCCCAGGAAAAATTGGACACAACATGGCAACCTTTCCATCTTTGCCATGGCCTTGGCAGCTGCCAGCGAGTGAGTACCTTAGCTTACTGAACTGCTTTTGTTCATGGCACAAAAGCTTTATTTCGTTGTACATTGTGATGCTCGTATTGGTAACTTTCTCATTGCAGCAGATAAGGCAAAGCCCACACCAAAAACGTGGAGGCACCGTCATGGGTTCAGCTTGTGCCAGGAGACTGCAGAACACGCAAATCTTGTATTTCAGTTCTCCCAGTTACCCTGACGGCCTTAGGGGAATGTATGTTGAACAGAACCGTTCATCAGCTCACAGAATCTGTTCAACTACTGCTCCCATAAAGCAGACTTGTACGTATCTTGAGTACGTACTCAAAATACAGTATTTTAAATACTTTTTCCGGTATTTTGGTACTTTACTCAATACTTTTTGTGACAAGTATTTTTAATGTATTTAAAATACTTTTTTCGGTATTTACTACTCAGTATTCAAAATACTTTCCTTCCTCGTCAAGCCCTATCCAGCACACTTCCCGCCGTGCCGAGATTTTCAGGTCACTGGAATTTAACCCCCTTTTCTTGTTTCTTTTTTCAGGAATTCGCGAATCTGTCATATCCTCTTGTACAATAGGCTGGTCCCACCTTGCTTGTCAATAGCCAACTTCGTCAGAAAGCCGTTCCTATTCATATTGCCAGGTGAATCACCAGGGGATGAGGTACAAGTGAATCCCAGCATTTATTTCCTTGGTCACCAAACCAATAAACACGTGCCACAGGTTGAAAGACCCGAACGGACATACAGGACGGATTACGAATTGGTTCAGAACATATCAACAAAGTTTACTTGGGTTCATCAAAGTTCACAAATCATTGACACCAAGACGTTGCAAATGAAAGATATGCTTCAGCATGGCTGATGAAGTTTATTCCTTTCATTTGTCCACGTTCAGAATACACGTTTCACTTACAGCTAATACTAAAGTGCTTTAAAGAGTATCTTAAATACTTCTTAGAGTATTTAGTACTCTACCCAAATTACTTTCAGTTTTGAGTATTTTGTAATCTATTTTAAATACTTTTTACGTAGAGTATTTAGTATCTTACTTTAAATACTTTTGCGCAGTATTTTGTACAAGTCTTCCATAAAGCTGCCAGGGTGGCTGGGAGAATTTAAATGCAAAATTTGCGTGCTCTGTAGGCTTCCAGTACAGGTTCGACATCAGCAATGGAATGTTGCAAAGTAACACCTGGGGGATATTACGAATGCAACATGTATGAAATGTTCAGAGTGGATGACGATGCAACATTGCAAAATGAATGTTCTGACAACATTGTATTTACAAAAATTGCCGTTGACATAATGTTACACACAATGTTTATTGCAGCAACGTTAAAATGGCGGACATTATCAACATTCTGGCAACGTTTCTCGGGAACATTCAGGCAACGTTGTTCTGACATTTGGTGCTACCTGGGAACCCATGAAAGTGAGCTTGGCAGCACAGGTCATGAGTGCCTCAGTAGCAGACGCTTTGGCCGAGTGCCGCACCAGCCATGTGGAAGGTTTTGTGGGATCGGAAGCAACGGAGCAATTCCTGCGGCACATCAATGACATATTCGATGTGCTCAATTCCCGAAGCATTTATCAGAAGCATTGGAAGAAGCCCGTAACCAGCGTTAATGTCAACAGAGTAAGAGGCCTATTTAACATAGTTGACCAGTACTTATCGGAGCTGAGGGAGTACAGAAATGGCCCAATGCTGCTCAACACAAACCGAAAAACTGCATTCTTAGGATTCAAGATCTCCATGAAAAGTCTGCTGGATTTATATGAAGAAACAGTCACTAGGAAGAACATGCTGAAATACATACCAGCACAAAAGATATGCCAGGACCATTTGGAGTTGTTCTTCAGTGCAATTAGGTCATATGGAAGGCAAAATGACAATCCAAATGCACGGCAGTTCTGCGCTGCATTTAAACGGATGATAATTCAGAATGAAATAAGAGATGTAACGACAGGGAACTGTTTACCACTGGAATCTGTATCCATCCTGAGTGTCACAGGTGCAACGATGCCCTCACCTGAGGAAGTGATCAACATTACCGCACCGCGAAGACAACTGCTATCCAACTCTGAAGAAGCGTCGGGAGCCAGTGAACTTGATCATGATTACTGTCCTGACCCAGGCAGGATAACTGATATTGCAGGACGAGCCGTCACGTACATCGCAGGATTTGTTGTACGCCACTTACAACGATCATTGCTGTGTAGCACCTGTTCCGACGTTCACACTACAACATCCACTGAGCTGTCAGCATATTCACTAATTCGTCGCAAAAGCAGAGGAGGGCTGCTGTACTCATCTGAGGGCGTACTCAGGATCACAAGAAAATGCGAGCAGGCTCTTCGTATTGTCATGGCCCGCAATGAGCTAGCAAAGAAAAATATTGTGCAAGTTATGATCAGTGAAGTAGTTCAGGACCTCAAGGACAAGGAGCTCTTTCCATCTGTCCATGAGCACATGTTCGAGATGTCACCAATGGACAACCACCTTGTTCACCTGATCAGAGCAATTGCACAAAGATATATAAACGTAAACGTAAGACTACATCACGCAAGCAAGGAGGTGCCACGAAACCTGCACGTCTCTAGGGTACGCCAGATATTCACAAAACTGACTCAATTTAAGGGACAGTGACTGTATCACCATAGTAGCGTGTTATTCCTGCAAGCCAAGGCTACGTGAGTCAAGTCACCAGTGAATGTGTCCCTTTTACTCCTTACTCTCTCTGTTTCGTGTGCCAAATCTATTTACTCACTAAACTTTTGTCTTCGCCGAGGTGTGCGAACGTGAGAGCCAAACATTGTATCGTATATTGTATCACATCTCCCGCCTCGAAGGGACGTTCTTTGGAGTCGGTATCTCACCACAACATTTTATATGACGTTTATAATTTGAAAGAAACCATCAGTCTTTGACAGAGCAACAGCAGAGAGTCAAACAGAGCGAAATATTTGGTGAAATGCAGAGTTTTTCTATTACCGAACTAAACTAAATGTACAACTCGAAAGATAACAAAGAAGCGGACTGCCACACTGACTACCTCAGGAAAAATGCACACAACGCTGTTGCGGGCCGCAGTTTCAAGCTGTTACAAACAAAATCTGTGAAATCACTGAAATATATGCACTGTTCGTCTGCTACGCACTCCGACTATTGTTTGACAAACAGACATGGCGTCGCCTCTGGGTGCATGCGCCCCTCAAACTTCCATTGGTACTTCGTGAAAAGCAACGTCACTTCCGCCACACCCCACGCTGCGCTTCCGCCACACTTTGTTCAAGCGAGGAAGTACGGTAAGCTCCCTCCTTAGCTTTCTTTCCTCCATGCTCTGAGGCCAGAATAGTCCATCTTTTTTTCCTCCAACTGGTCAGTACACATAACTTCGTCTAAGTTGTCACTTTGTGAGAGATGCAGCGTGAGTGAATTGTGAGAATGCCATGCTTCTCGCGGTACGAGAAAATACGCTAATAAAAAAGCTATTTCGTACCAAGTTCCCAGTTGATTTTGTTTGTGATTGGGTGGTACGAAACCAGTGGTTGAGTGCTCTGAACTTACCAAGGCAACTGTCGTGTGTGCTTGAAGCATTTTGCATAAGAATGTTACGAGGTCGTTCACCCGACGGACGATTTGGACTGGAAAAGGGATGCGGCACCTGCCTCGTTCGACGACAACAAAGAGGATAGCACCGAAGGACCGAAGTTGCAGGTAAGTCTCAGCACGAACTTGTACTATTGCTTGTACACAATGTGAACATTTGAATGACAAATATGGGGCTGCTAAGTCATATTGGCCGTGATTGTATGTAAAACTACGCAGTTTCTCAGAGAATCTGGGTGCGAAATTACATGAGTTTGGAGAAGTCTGAGCTTGGGCTCACGGAAGACAAAAGTCACAGAAGCTGAAATCAGCAACAGCTTAGGGGTTTCTGTTTTGAGACACTCTGTGTCTGTCTGGACTTCTGTGTGATCACACTCAGCCCTTTCCCAATCATGGAACTACCCAATATCCCACATACATACACGGTAGCGTATTGTTGTTCGTCTATAAAACTCAGGCTGTGTCTGGGGGTGCTGTGCATTCAAGTTCTAATGTAAAGTTATTACATGCCACAAATTCCATTGTGTCCTTCAATACTCGTGAAGTTGACTCCGGCAACCGCGGGCCTTCAAAAGGTGCTCAAGTACCTTGACCAGCAAGGGATGATGGTCAGCATGCTCATCACAGATTGGCACAAATAGGTGAAGTCATGAGTGAATCATCGTTTTGCCACAAGGCGCGTTTCAAGAGGGCCACATTTTCTTTGTAGCACACCGTCATAACACATCTGTGCTGTCCACCCAGGTGAAAAATGTCTGCAATCCCAAATGGTTTATGAAACAATTTCCACTTTCAGCCACTTACGTACGAAGTGTTTCAAAGTGGTTTGAAGTGGGAATTGGTTCATAAACCACTTGTAACTGCAAAAATTGGGCAGCCTGTGTACATTGGTTGACAATATATTTCCTATTAGAGGGGGTACAGTTGGGGGCAAGCTATGCTGTTAACTTTGTTGATCACAATTTGTAGCCTAAATATGTAGTTGCTTTTTGCACATTTCTTAGCAGTGTTAGCCTTAACAGGTATAATTATAGTTTCTGCTTCTCCTTGCTCAGGCCCCAGGAAAAAGGTACGTACAGCAGCTCTGGTGAAGCAACATCTGGTACTACAGTAATGGGGCCACAGTATCGTGAACATGCACATGTGTGCGCACATGGGCAAGCAATGATAATGGAAACCTGGTTCTGGTAAAATGACTCACGATACTATGGCATATCATAGATATTTGGATCATAACGTTGCTTCACATATTCATGAGCATCAAGGTCTCCATGCAAGATGTGCACATCAAGACATTGGGAAGCAGCTTTGGCCCCATCAAGGTGATTTACAGTATTTCAAGCTAGCAGCGATTACTTAGCAATTGTCCTGCGTTCCCCACTTACAGGAACGGGAACATTTGAAGAGTTGTAGGGGATAGTGGATCTACCTCCTCTTCTGAAAGACATCCCGCGTTGTGTGCACTAAAAGTTGCCTTGCCTGGGTGCTGTTTCTCGGTCATGTATCTAAGATATCACAGCACCACTGCCACCTTATCAGTGTGCCACATATTGTGTCTACACATGAGGAATGTGTGTGAGAAAACTACTGAAACAGAGAATTGCATTGCTCCTTTACTGCACAAGCCGGCTCTGTCTGTTTTAGGAATTCTAATATTGCTAATTAATTTTCATGTCAGGGTATGTTCAGGAGCTTACTGGCGCTCTGCTGGATCTCTGTGGACGGTGGCTGTTCATGATGATGATGATTTTTTGCGCAAAAGCTACTAGGGCTATAGTGCGCCAAACAACAAGGTAATGTGATGAACCTAGTTAAAAATTGAAATGCTCATATTAAAACAACTTGGATAGTCGTGGCTTAAAAAAACATGAAAGTGTAAATTCACAGGTTGTTAAGATATCCAATGTTCTTTAAAAATATATGTACTCCAGTAAAAGGAACAATAGTCTCATCACCCAGCAAAAGAGCTGGATGAAGAGGTAAAGAGCAACGATAAAATTCAGTGAAATGACGCTGACGATAACTTTCATGTAACGGGCATGTAATTAGAATGTGTTGGACAGAAAGGGGCTCTCTGCAGCGCACGCACTCAGGTGGGTCCTTCCCACGTAGCAAAAACCCGTGAGTCATGTATGTGTGTCCAACCCTTAACCTGCACCTTAAGACATCGTGTAACCTGTTTTCAAGACTTTGTGAGCGATTACCTGTTTGAGGCTTCACCAAGTGCAGCTTATTCTGCTCTTGGGTGCTCCAAAATTGCTGCCATTTCATGTTGACAGCATTCATCAAAAATAACCTGAGGTCTTGAACAGGAACATCAAACACTGTTATATCAGCTGAAAGTGCAGCTGCACGATCCGCATTTTCGTTACCGTGTATGCCCACGTGGCTTGGCACCCAGCAAAGGGTTAAACGATAGCCCCTGTTAGTTATTGTATTAGCTAGACGTCATGCTCGCTGTACAAGAATTTTTGTTTTGTTTTTTGGACTGAACATATTGCCTGCAAAGAGCTGAGGGAATCTGTATAGATGACTGATGACACAATGCAATGTTGTAAAATGTAGTTGAGTGTTATGATGATCGCATAAACCTCTGCACTGAATATCGACATGACTTTGTGTAAACGGTGACTTATCGTGACTGTTGCAGTTACAATGGCACAAGATATACCAGCATTAGTCTTCCATCCGTCCGTGTAAAACGTCACGTGCTTTCCAAAGCTTTCCCTTCAGACCCTCGAACTCCTGCTGCAGCACAGCCGTGGAAGTATCGCTTTTTCTGTACTTGGTCAGTGAAGAGTTGGAATGTGGTGGTGGCTGCCATGGAGGCAGACTCCCACCAGATTGCAAAAGCGGAATGTTGTAGTGGGTAAAATCATAAAATTCAACGTCTCGTAAAACTCGCATGCTAAAAGGAGGAACGACTGAAGACTTGTTGAAGAACACTTGTTCAAAAGGCGTCCCTCTGACGCATGAGAGCGCCGCATGTTGTGCATAAGTACGAATCTAAGCTCGTCGCCTTCCTAGAGACCACTCATTGCATTCGACCAATAGGCTTTAAACGGTTGACGTTCGGAATGCTCCGAGGACCAGTCGCAAGCTCTGGTAGGATCTAAGCACTTTAGGACAGATTGGCGTGCCGATCCATAAACTGCACATCCGTAGTCCTGGACCGAACCTGAGCCGAACGTTGACCTAGGCCTAGACCGAACTGTAGACATGTAGACCCTGTACAATGTTTCTCTGTCTGCCCCCCCCCCCCCAAGACCTGTGAGACAGCACTTTTAAAAGGTTCAACGATTTCACGCATTTAGCCTTCAATATTTTTATGTGGGGAAGGAAAGTAAGCTTTTTGTCAAAGAATAGACATATAAATTTACATTCTGTCTCTACAACAAGATCACTGCCGTTCATTTTTAGTGTTGGCTCGGGAGGCATTCCTCGAACTCCCGAAAATTGTACACATACGGTCTTGTCTGGGGAGAATTTGAAGTCATTTTCACTGGACCATTTAGTTAGCCCGTTAATTGTGAGCTGCAGCTGTCTTTCGCACATGGCTAGGTTGCAGGAAGAATATGATATTTGGACATCATCAACATACAGCGAGTACTTGACTGAGGTGGGTATAACCTTAGCGATAGAGTTCATTTTAAGAATAAACAGAGTAACGCTCAAAACAGATCCTTGAGGGACACCATTCTCCTGTACAAAAGGAAGCGAAAGGGTTGTGCCGAGTTGGACCCTGAACGATCTTCCTTGAAGGAAGTCGGCAATGCAGTGGAACAGACGACCACGTATTCCACATGAATGCACATCAAGCAAGATTCCATATCGCCATGCGGTATGATAGGCCTTTTCAAGGTCGAAAAGCAGGCACACAATGTTGTTTTCGTACAAAGGCTTCGCGTATGAATGTTTCTAAACGAACAAGATGATCCGTAGTGGAACACCCCGTCCGAAATCCGCACTAGCTGCGTTCTTTTCGCTCGCACCTCCTTGCACCCAGCAAACCGGTTCGGAGGGTGCAGCACCTTTCCATTGTTTTCGTCCCATCCTCCTCGCACTCTTGCCCCGCCCGCGTTCTTTTCGTAGTTCCCTCTGCCCCAGTTTCACGTTGAACTCAAAAACCTCTGCACCTTCCCGTACGTGGGTGAAAAAGTGTGGAAGCAGACGACATCGTGAAATGGCTGCGACGTCGGTCTTCGAAATCGGACCCCTGCTCGACGGGTAGAACTCGGAGGCCTCGTACATGTCGGCAAGTTGCTGGACACGGCGTGAAGACAGTCGGAACAAACGTTTGTACTCGAACTCCATATACCTCGGCACGACAGTTTCATAATACAGAGGAATTCGACAGCGTTCATGCCTCCCGAGAATTTCGATTGTAGCACAAACCAAGCGCGATTCATAACACTCGTCTTCTGAGTCCGAATCAACTAGCTCCATAAAGGCCGCCAGACTCGCGTTACACGCCATTACCGTCACAAGAACCAGAAGAATGTGGGACTGCGGGTACGAACAAAACTCCACGCTCTACGAAAACTCAAAACTACGCAGCTACAGGCCTGCTTTGTAGCAGACGACAGTGCCCCCCCCCCCCCCCCCCCGGCGCACAATTGCAAGGGTTTAGTCCCTTTGCACCTTTCACTAAACTGGATTCGCACTCTTCCCAACCCAGAAAACCGGGGATTTAGGTGCTGCACTTTTTTTGCCGAAAAGAACGCACCTACTGATATTGGTCAATGCACTCATTTTCCTCAAGATAGTGTATGAGACAGTTATTCACCATTCGCTCAAAAGTCTTCTCAAGATAACTTGTGAGTGCTACAAGTCTATAGTTTGATGAATTTGACGCATCTTTTCCTGGTTTTAAAAGCGGGATAACGGTTGCAACCTTCCAGCGAGAAGGGATATGTCCTCTTTGCCATATAGTATTAAAGAAATCAAGAAGACTTTCCAGAGAAGTGCTTGACAAATTCTGTAGCATGGAGTAAGTTATTCGATCTGGTTCAGGCGCTGTGATTTTTTATGATGACATTGCCCTTAACAATCCTATCATTGTAAAACGCATATTGTAGAATACTTCTGGTAAGCTCCACTAGGAAAATTCTGTTTCTCCTTCTGTTGTTTGAATTTTAAGAAGTCACCACTATAATGCAAGGAGCTCGAAACCCCCTGAAAATACTCACCAAGAGCATTGGCCTATTCATCCATGTTCTGACACGTTGTGCCATTTACTTGTAACAATGGGATAGTAAACCTGGCATATTTACCCTTGATTTTCCTGAGTCTGTCCCATACTGTTTTTGAGGGAGTCTTCGTACTTAAAGAGGATACAAAATTTATCCACGATTCACATTTAGCTTCTCTTCTTATCCGCCTTGCTTTCGCCCTGGCTTTTTTAAATAGAATAAAATTTGTTGTTGTCGGGTATCTTCGTAAGGTACCCCATGCACGGTTTTGTTCTTTACGAGCTGCCTCACAATCACTCGTCCACCAAGGCTTTGGGCACTTGGGGAGACAACCGGATGTTTGTGGAATGGAATTAGCGGTTGCCCTTATGATCGCGTCTGCAATCATGTTGCTCATTTGTTCAACACCCATACCTTGAGTAGAAGACAGTGAAACATGGGCTTCTCTCTGAAACATGCCCCAATCTGCCTCTGATAATTTCCAACGAGGTGGACGTGTTGCAAGGGTATTTGAAGGCAGGTGTATTTTTAAGGTAACTGGGAAGTGGTCACTTCCACGAGGATTTGCATCCACTGCCGAGTCTAGCATTTGGAAAATGGATGGGCTACACAGAGAGAGATCTATTGCAGAGAATGTGTGTGTAGCAGCGTTCACATATGTTGGTGTACCAGTATTGAGTAGACACACTGGCCTTGGAGTAATAGCCGTTCTAACCAGAGTTCGAGGTAACTCGTTACTGTAACTAAGTTCCTTTTTTGGTAACTTGTAACTTAACTCGGTACTTTTGCGCCGTGGTAACTTTCAGAGGAACTCGTTCCTTTTTCAGGTAACTTTGCCAAAGTAACTGAAGTTAAGTTCCAAGTTACTTTTAACTCGCTTTTCACTCACGTCCACATATTTTCTTGCTTTCTCTCCGGTTCCTTCACGGCATTTTTTGCCATAAAACGTGACATTCAATCAAGGACAGTATTTTATTCAGGAAGTAAGCACCGCTGCCACTGAAATGAAGCTGAACCATTGTGCGCCCACAGGGAGTAAGATGCAAATCGTTCGAATAGACCTCTACCAGAGAAACGTCATCATGACGTTAGTAGCCAGACTGAAACCGAAACAAATCGGAAGGAGAGGGCTGGGTTCCACGAACGGGCACTTGTTCGCTGCCTCCCACTGAAAGAAAAGCAGGACCGAGGGTCGCGTCCCTTTAAGCGACCATATTTTCATCCCCTCAAGACCGTGGCTTTCGGTCGCAACCTTGTTCACCTCTGGCTTCGAGCGTAGTTCAATTCTACCAAATTTGTGCGCTATCGAACACTATGACGTCATTTGTTTACAAACAGGGAGAGGTCTATTGTTGGGCATAAACGAAAACGGTCTACGCGGGTTGCACTCCTCCGCATGCAACTCAAGGTCTAACTCAAGTGCTCACGCGCGCTGCACCTGCGTAATGCTATTTTGTGTCCGAAGTAACTTGGAAGTAATTCGTTCTTTTTTTAAGTAACTCAGTCACTGCCAGTTACATTTCAGGCTGAAGAACTTCGTTATTAACTTAGTTACATTTTTCACACGGTAACTTAACTTGTAACGAGTTCTTTTTGACGGGTAACTTCTCAATCTATGGTTCTAACACTTTGCCACGACGATCAGCCCTTGTGCTGCCCCACAAGTAGTTATGGGCATTGAAATCTCCCAATAAAAGAAAGGGTGGTGGGAGCTGATCTAATAGACTTTCGAGTGGTTTTTGTTCTACCGGGCCTGACGGCGGTAGATATAAGGAACATATTGTTAGGACCCCGTGAAGACATACATGAACAGCAACTGCCTCAAGTGTTGTTTTCAGTGGAAGGTGTTTTGCAGGGATGGTCTTTGATGTGAGGATAGCAACACCACCAGACGCACATGTTGCACCAACTCGATCTTTTCGGAACATGGTCCATCGCCGGAATGTATGTGTGTGTTGTGGATTCAAATAGGTCTCTTGTAATGCAAAACAGAGTGCATCATACCTGTCCGAAAGGTCATTGGCATCGTCAAAATTGGAGAGGGGCCTACGACAATTCAACTGAAGGATCGCCATACTAGAGAAAATGAGGGGTGGTGTGTACAGGACATGTCTGCATTATGAAGAAGAGTGTACTGTTTGAGGAAAGTTTCATTATTTTTTCTTTGGGGCCATTATTGGCTGTCTCGGAGTTTTCTTCCGAGCAGCCGCTAGTTCTTTTCGAGATATATCGGGAAATGAGCCACTCCGTGAAATATCTCCCTTGGGCTTCCTTTGGGATTGTGAGCTTACAATCGTGAATGAGCCTTGCGAGCTCGTGTCATCATCGCATTCCATGGAGCTTGCCTCCACAGTTTGCGATAATGACGGTGGCATCTGTGAAAATGACGCCACGGAAGAGGATTGTGAAACTGGGGTTACTGTTACACCTCTTTCTCAAACACCACCTCCTGTATGTGCTTCTTCACTTTATGTTGTCTTTTCTGTCTGTGTTGCACATGAAATCATCCTTGGTTTCTCTTTAACGACAGATGAAAATGATTTCTGGAACAGGAAGGGTGATGCCTTCTTCCTGGCTTCTGGATAACTTATTTTCTGTGTAACTTTGATTTGCATAACCTCTTTCTCAAACTTCCACTTTGGGCAAGACCTAGAGTACGAAGGGTGGTCACCTGAGCAGTTAACGCAGTGATCAGGCCCTCTGCACTCTTTGGTGTTGTGGTCCTGTTTGCTGCAGCGAGCACAGCATGCAGACCCTCTGCACGCATCGCAAGGATGGCCAAAGCGGTTACATTTAAAGCATCTAAGTGGGTTAGGAATATATGGCCGCACTTCTGCAGTCAGATATCCTACCTGCAGTCTTTCTGGTAGAGTCGGGCAGTCGAATGTGAGAATTGTGTTCCGTGTCGTTATATACTCATTGTTCTTCCGGATTTTTATTTTCCTTACATCAATCACCTTTTGGCTTTTTAGGTTTTCAAGAATCTCTTCCGAAGGAACATCAATGAGTTCAGCTAACGACACGACACTACGGCAGGTATTAAGAGTCCTGTGCAAGCTTGATGTTATTTTGATTCCGAGCATCTGCTGTGCGTTCAGTATGAGCTCACAATCAGCTTCAGAGGTGCATTTCAGTAGTAAGTCACCTGATCTAAGGCGCTCAATTTCAGTCACATTCTTTGATAGAGACGCCACCGCCTTCTCAATGAAGAATGGCGACATTTTCCCGAGTGGAGTGCTTTTTTCAGTCTAGGAGAGCAATGAGAACTGTTCCCTCTTGTTGGGGTGCACGTGACGCTAACAGTAACGACGTGCAGTTAATGAATGCTGTTCCGAAGTGGATAACATGGAAGCACACAGAAAAGGCTGTTATAAATTACAAATCTCTACAATCTACTTCACACAATCTACTTCAATGAAGTAGATTGTGTGTACAATCTACTTCACAATCTACTTCACTGAAGTAGATTGTGTGAAGTAGATTGTAGGTCTACAATCTACTTTTTTGCACAATCTACTTCAATGAAGACACAGCAGCTTTATCAGGTGGGCTCACCAATGCGAGGGGTACATTCATTAATCTGCGGAGCACTTGCAGTGTAGAAGCGGACTTCGGCATGAATTCGATGTCCATAAGCCACTAAAGCGCGACGAGGGTCCTACATCCTCCTTCAAGCTGGACACCCCTATGGTCTCCTTCTCCAGGCATAACAGCGCTCGCCCCGGATGGAATACTTCCCGGGAAAAGCACACCACATGACAGACATGTTCGTTCTCCACCTAGAAAGTTACCAGAATACATAGACAAAATCTTTCAAGTATTTTCAGCAGGACGTTATCTTCGCGGTCGCTCTAGATACATCAATAATAAAGTATGAAAAATACAAAGCTCGTTCCCATAGCTACAAAACAAAACCTTTTGCGATGTACAATAAGAACGAACGCTATAGGTACTCACCTGGGGCGTGATGAAGGACTCATACCATTCATGTACCAGACTGAGGACCACAAGGAGTGTGACTATCATTGCTGCACATATACATAATCACAATATGAATATTCACCAGACGTTACACGAGAATCAAAGAAAAACACCCTAGGAAACGTATATGCGCTATGGAAGCCATAAAATCCGTGAAACGTCCGAATTATCTGTGAACTATCTCTGAAGACAAATCATCTTACCGTCACCATGTTCAGACTCTAAAGGCTTCAACGAACGCTTCCAATTGGCGCTTCTTTCGACTGTACCTGAAAACCGCTTCCGAAATGTCTTACAGAACTCTGCCCAAGGCAGTTTCAATGACAGTCCCTGTGATCGCATTGCATTCTTCCCTAATCTGAACGAACAAAATGTGTCATGAAGGCGTATAAATGGTAAATTCGTACTAAAGAGAACGAAGGTGGGAGCTATACAGTCACGAAGAGTACCTGCTTGTGCTGTTTCCACACAGACGTCAAGTCGTCATCGTAGATCTGTAAGGAACGAAAGAAAGCATAATTATCCCACTGCGACACTACATAGCGCGCCATCAGTAAAGAACTGAGCAGAATATATCTGATGGCTACGTCAAGCACCTATCACGAAAAAAAGTGCATGGCACTACTCACTGTAAGGCGCTTGCACATTAGTTCATCTTCCCTCAGGCAGAGTACCGTTGAGATGCCGTCGCAGGATGCCACCGCCATTCTTTCGCCGTAACTTGCTATAATCTTCATTGCTAGATTCGTTGCATGCGGTATGCACGACTGTCTGCAACGAACTGACGGCTTAGAGTGACGCAGTTTCTCCCCTTCGGCTCTCGCCCATTTTCACGAAGAATCACAAAAGCAGCAGACCACGTGTGACCTTGAGTGTTTCCTAGTATGGCCTCAAGATGAAGCTAATGTATTACCCCCGGATTAGTGCCTTTGGAGTATTATGGTCAACGCTGTTGTTCCTCGAATAGCGTTGGTGCCCCAATATCTCTACGGAGAACAATAGTCAAGCAGAGAAGGAGAGTATAAAGAGGCTCTGCAGGACGGCACATTCCAGGTGAAAATACGCATGTATGAAGGGGATCTCCCCTCGTGTCTGTTTTATTCTATATTTTCCTTCCTTTCTTCTCCTTTTCAGTGTACTTTTGTTGCAGGAGCGTCAGAATTAATCGGGTGATTAATTCAACCTCTCCTTATTTTTGTTACAGTAAGTAACTAAGCATTCATCATCGTCTTTAAGCAGGACGCGAACTAAAAATGCTTTGCAATTCGCATGACATGTGGAAAACAGTAGTGTGGATTTGAAATACCAGATATTACGTAAATCCAAATTTAAATATTCATTAAAAGGAAAGAACAATCGACTTGCAGAAATTTATATTCGGATTAAACATGATTAGATTTGATAACGCAACTTGATTTGCATTTGATTTGTCACCTCTTTTCAAACGAGGTTTCGATCTAAATTCGATCTGTTCGTTTTGTACCAGTTTTACTGTTTCCTTTGTTTTGTTTTTTTACATATTTGCAAGTATATCAAGTTACGTCCAGTTTGCAGGGCTGGCGCGAACGGGTTCTGAAATTTATGTGTGGTGACGCTAAGTCACTCCGCAATATTTATCAGCAGCAAAGCAAACCCGTTTAGCAAATTCTGTCTCTTTATCGATCAAATTAAGTTTTAAATAAAACAAAACGTCTCTGACGAGCGCTAGTTCTTCAACGCCTTATGCCGCATAAGAAGGGTCGGTAGAAACAGTTGTTTCCATTCTTCGACTTTTTAAAGCTACTTTATCAAGCTGTGGGTAGCCTTCACGACTGTGAACGTTCTATATACGTGTAGTGTGCAAATATATGAGTGCTCTAGATGTCATGATGTTGTGCATGCACGCTCTTTCTCCAAGAAACATATAGTTTGCAATGAAACGTATTTTAAGACAATTTGACATATTGACGTCCTCCTTTGAGATGGGAACACTTGTACATAGATTCTGAATCGCTTAGAATCATTCTTTCGTTGTTTTTATTGAATTTTACCACATTTATCAAAGTAAGGTACAATACGTGCGTTTTTAAAGAAACGGAAACAATGCACTCTCATTACCGTAAAGTGAAACTTTCTGAGGTTTTGTTAACACACGATGAAATCTCATCGCACAGCACCCCGTATTTAACGTTTCTCGCCGAAGAGTGACGTGTACCCCGCCAAAAAGTTATTTGCGACATAGTCCGGGTCTGTATTTGCGATTTTGGACCGGAATGTGTACACGCTGACACTGACCAACCGATACCCGCCTAGCACTAAATGCTAGTACATTTGCGACCTGGTCCAGCCCAAAACTGTATTGGATTCTCCCTTCATTGTTATGAAATGGTATCGGTCGGTGATGTCGGTGTGCCAACATACATCAATATGGAGGAAAATAGTATCGATTTAACGGTTATATACTTTTCGTTGCTATTATCGTGTCCAAGAAATCAGCTACATAGACTTTCTTCGCAATGGTCCGCTTTTTCTGCATAATGCCTCCAATGCCAAAAGCGCTTGAACCTCGGGCAGTTACGACGCACCAGTAAAGGCAGAGACAATTGCATTGACTGCCGTGAGTATACAGAAGAGAAGAGTGTCAGAACGGGGACAGCTTCTGTGGTTGGTGGTGCCAACTGTCGTCTCATGACTGATGGGTCTGTTACACCGGCGTAAGTGCGTGTAATCTGCCTTGAGGGACCCGGGTGTGTCGGGTGGCTGGTGCTGATGAGCTTCGTTATGGCGTTATGCATGCCGTTATGGCGTTATATCATGCCTTGTGAAGACCGGGGTGGGAGTGTAAGGAAGTCGTGGTCATCCGTACGAGGCGTGACGGTGGCATTGCCGCCCCTGGGAGCGTCAGAAGGAAGGCGTAATATCCTATCTTCATGTCTTTTTGTGTGTCACGGGACATAAACAGAAAGATGCAGGATGGCCGGATTTACAGTTGGCACAATTTGGCTCTCTCTCATATTTTTGCAGTCAGATCGGCGGTGAGGCCCAGCGCATACGCCACACCTAGTAGCACCTCTGCAATTTCGAGCAAGATGGCCAAAGCGTTGACAGTTATAGCACTGCATGGGGCCTTCTATGTATTCTTGAGTTCTTGAACGATGAAGGTCTGAAACCCGAGGGCAGTTCGGTGTGGAAGAGGGATTGTCGGTTGAAAAGTTAGGATGACGCTGGGTAACATGGTTAGCACATCTCCGACATCTTCTGCCATGGAGTGCTGAACTTGTCGCCTGGCCGATAAAACCCCTGCGTCTTTCAGGTACAGAACGAGGTCGCCAATGGAGTATTCATTAGGTACCACATAAATCTTGACAATATTTCCTGCGTACGATTGAGGTACTGTAGGGGATACAGGGATTCTAGCTAAACACTGACCTAACAAAAAATTGCGGGCAGCCGCTTCAGACTGGACGGCGACGAAGAGAGATCCATCTCAGTGGAAAGGGTGGTGTATAACCACTTCCATCCTGGGGAAATGCGTACAATGCTTTTCCCTAAGATGTTGATCTTTTTAATGCTTTCTCTGTATTTAAAAGCGCTGTTTCTGCGTACTACTTTACACGGTGCTTTCCATAAGTTGATCGTTGTTAAATGTGCGGTGGCACGGTGCAAATTAACAAATTAACGGTAACGGCAAATTAACGGTGGCACCATGTTGATGCCGCGTCCTAACATCATGTTCTTCTCGCTTCAGTGCGTGTTCGTGGCCACATCGTTGAAGTATGCTCTACCTACAGCGTGCGTTACCTGCTCAAGCTGCCCGCGTGTTCAACCTGTGCCTTTGATCCCCATCGACGTTGATAAGAAGCCCGACTACTTCGGATTTCTGCTTCCACGTGTGCCTACCTTCGACCTGCTGCTGCGCCCGTCGTCTGCCACGTCGTCAACGACATCTCCACCGACCTTAAAAGCCGGTTTTCACGCCGGTCCCAGCAGTTTGCACGATGGCACCATGTTGATGCCGCGTTCTAACATCATGTTCTTCTCGCTTCAGGTGAGAAATGATATTCCACTTCACGCTCGTAAAAGCAACAACCTTTGTCTTCTGGTGTCACCGTACCCAAGTGCGTTAGTCTCTATCGTTTGCGATTGCATCGATGTGACGTCCTTACTGCTAATGCGCTGCGGTGACGTTGAAAGCAACCCTGGTCCCAACCAGATCGAACCCCGTGAACCAACCCCAGGCGACATTCCATCGGAGCTTAAAACGCTTCTTGTTAACATCCAAAGTGGGCAGTCGCCTTTATTCAGTGAGCTGAAAGCAGTCCGTGACACTTTATCCACAAACGAGGCGAACATGTTGAGTGAAATAAAGGCAATTAGAGAGGCTCAGGAGACCGCACAAGCAGCTATACAAATATTGTCGCAAAAGATAACTTCTATCGAAGACGACCCAGAGGGAACAATGCTCTCCTGTGGATTTCCCGTGGAAAACCTAAGGTGGAGATCCGGACGTTCACAGGATATGACCATTTTGGGGAGTTGACGTGTAGAGGATGTCCTGTGGAGCTCCGCGTGGCCGCAGTTTTGATAACCTATGGAAGTCCTGCTTTGATCCTTAGAGGTCATAGCAGAGACATGTATGGGACTGTTACAGCTCATGCACCCACAGCTGTCTAAGCAGGATTATCAGCCTTAACAGACACGTATTCAAAATGCATAGTGTTTTTATGGGAATTTATTGTAACAGCATGTAACATAGAGAAAAACACCGTAGCAACTAAGAACAATATTTTTTAAACACTACAAATGCAGGTAGCAGGGAATGCAGTGTTAATTTTCAACGTTCACCAGGCTCACAAATTCTGCACAGCGTACTTGTGCAATTAAAACGCGAAACCCCGCAAAAAAGTACAAGCGCTCGTAATATATGACAATCAGGACCAGTGCACATTTGTGCATTAAAAAAAGAACAACAAAAAACAGCAACAAGAGATTGGGCCACTCAGCCGAAAAGCTTTGGAAATGAAGTCGTATTCACTTCCAAACAAAAAACAGACACTGTACATTGGTGTTTTCGCGAGCTTCTACAAGTACGAGAGCCCTGTTCGCCTGTGGGTCGAAATGAAGGGTGAGATGTGCGAGTTTAATTGGATTGCATGCACAAACAACAGTGATGTGAGAAATTGCTTGGCGTATTAAGTCAGTGTGGAGGTAATGTCTCTGTTTCTTACTCATTCGGTTTGAGAAACTGAGTTGGTTTATGGCAAGTCGAATTTGTGCTGTGCTACATCGTCCCGCGTCTCTCTCTCTCTCTCTCTTGGAATACATGATCCATACAGCATCCCATCACGGAGTAGATTTGGACAATCCGTGAAACAACCACAACGGGATATCCTGCGGATATACGGCTACGGATATACCTCCCAGGGAAGTCCCACGGAGATCCATTTTCGGATATGGACATTGGGATCTATTTCGGACGTCCGTGGGAGATGTTCTGTCTGGGGAGGTGGTTTCATTACGGCAGTTGTCGGGGGTTGTTCACGCGGTCCAACAGTCCGCCTCGGCTATTGCGACTGATGTCAGCGGTCTTAGCAGACGCCTTAACGACCTTGAAAGCCGATCGCGCAGAAACAACCTTATCTTTTACGGTTTCTCCGATTCCGTCGCTGAATCATCGGCTGAATCCGAAAGTAAAGTGATTGACGCGTGTTCCCAGCATTCGGCAATCAACATCTCTCCCGATCAAATTGAAGGAGCCCACCGACTCGGGACTTACAGGTCTGACAAGAAGCGACCTATAATTGTAAAGTTTAACTCTTTCAAAGATAGAGAACGTACGTGTTTCAGCGGCGTCCTCAGGTTTCAAAGACACTTCAATTTCTGTCTCTCAAGATTATGCGTCTCATGTGCGGTTAGCTAGGAGGAAGTTCCTGGACCATGCACGATCTTTGAATACTCCTTTTAAGCTACGGTTTGACAAATTACTTGTTGACAATAAGTGCTTTGTCTACGATGCCGATAAGGGATGCGTTGTAGAAATACAAAGATAACTAGGCATTTCTCGCTGTCGTCAAAGCAGTAATAATCGCATTGGTATCCTGCTGTCAAACATCCGTAGCCTCATTCCGAAGCAAGATTATTTGTGTGATATCATTGACATGTGCTCCTGTGATATCGTTGCTATTATTGAGACGTGGTTTTCAAGTGCTGTTCACGATTTTGAAGTTAATGTTACTGACTTATCATTGTTTCGATGTGAGAGCTGATAGAAGGGGAGGCGGAGTTCTTCTTGGTGTCAGGAGTAGCCTTGAACCTTCTGTTGTGCTTATACCTTGCTGTAATCTTGAGATGACTTGCGTATCTGTGAAAACATCCTTTTTTCACTTGTTGTTTTGTGTTTGTTATCGCCCACCCAACTCTCGTTCTTTTGTCCCCGAATTTCACAATGCCCCCAGTAACGTGACGAAGAAGTTTCCCAGGTCCAAAGTAATTATTCTCGGTGATTTCAATTACCCTAACATAAACTGGTCAACGACCTCTGCGGGGGACTTGCAGCACCAAGCATTCCTCAACATGTGCATAGACTTTAACTTGAAGCAGATTGTCACGTTTCCCACGCGTGTCACTACCGCCTCGGCATCCCTTTTGGATCTGATATTGACCACTGATCCTGAGCTGTTTGGTGAACTCTCATGTGTGGGTGCTTTGAGTGACCATTCTGTCATCTATGCTCCACTGAATTTATATTGCCCTCCACGAAAGCGCTCTGTGAAAACTATTATATTGTATGACAGAGGCAATTTCGACCTTATCAATGAAGAACTCACGTCCTTCTACGATAGCTTCATCTCTGACTTTGAGTGGCGTGACGTAGACGAGAACTGGTCCCTCTTTAAGAACAAGCTTAATACTCTAGTTGATCTACATGTTCCTACTGCAAAGATACTGTGTCCTCCAGTGCCCCATGGTACAACTGCCATCTAAAGCGCCTCGCCCGCAAAAAAAGACGCTTGTACAAGGCCAGTACTTCGTCATCCTCCACTGATATTGCATCTAAATATAAAATCTGTTGCCAATATTACAAACGTGCCTTATCCGAGGCAAAACGTCAATTCTTCCGTGATGCAATGCCGAAATTGCTGTCCACTAACCACAGAAAGTTCTTGAGTTCACTTAGACCTACCACTAACACCCAAATTGTGCTACACGATACAGAAGGTAACACCATCTCAAATGACGAATGTGCAAACACCTTTAACAACGCGTTCTGTTCAGTGTTCATCAAGGAGGACAACGTTGCTCTCCTTACATTTCAACAATATGTATCATCATCCATGCCAGACCTTGTGATTTCTGTACCTGGCATTGTGAATATCGTTGAGGGTCTCAAATCAGCTGCTGCGCCAGGGCCCGATTTGATCAACCCCAAAGTGCTTAAAGGGACTATCGCATCCGGGAACGTATGTATGATACCGATAGGATAATGTTCGTCACCGTTTCAGAGTCAACTTTGTCAAATTTCTCTTCCGAAAACAGCTTACATATTAAACAAACAAGTTTTAAAGGTCCGCATTCCATCTGCAGCCAACACGATGATGACGTAAGCCAGGCACACGAATGGGAGCGCAGCGCAGGCGATTGTCTCCGAGATCGTCTGCTTGGCGTTCGCATCGCACTATACTAAGTGAAAAGTCCTCGGTAAATACGCTGACTTTCGCTTACCAGTGTGAGTGCAGACGTAACCATGTTACGTGAAACACGGCGTTACGCTCCTGACTGTACGAACACGTTCGATACTAACCAGAAACAACATTCCGCGAACCGGTAACAGAGACGACTCCGTCCCCTAGCATTCCGCCTCGCTCGCCCGCCCGGCTGCCTGTTAGACGGTTGCCAAGGTTACCAAGGTCCCTCCGGCCGCTCCGTGATTGGTATTCTCCATGTCAAATGGCACACAGTGATTGCCTCGTCCGTGTGACGTTTCCAGAGTGGGAATTACGGAATGCGTCGTCTGCTCTTGCGAATTTTTATGTCAAACTACACAGGAACAACGCTGCCAATTCGCGCCGGGTTTTCGGCGTTATTATCAGTGATGAATGCGGAGTAAAACAGCACTGCAGTTTCGGAATCGACCTGGACTGATGCGATAGTACCTTTAAAAGCACGAAGCTCATTAGCAGTACATTTTTGTCTGCCATTTTTTTCACAATCTCTGTCTACCGGTACTGTACCTAAGGACAGGCGCTTGGCGAGGGTCATTCCTGTCTATAAAAGAGGTAGTGAGCAAGGCCCCCTCAATTACCGCACCATTTCCCTCACCTCTGTGCCCTGTAGGATTATGGAGCACATCATTTACTCAAACATTTATGCTTTTCTCGAATCTAACTCATACTTCTTTCCACTCCAACACGGATTTCGTAAGGCTGCAATCACACTGGTTATACAAACGCTCAAAACACGTTTAACAACGTGCATGCAAACATGTTTTGTTTATGTATAATCGACTGGTCACATTGACGATACAAAACATGCCTCGCAACAGTGTTTGATGCTTGTCTTGTTTGACAGAACGACACTTTCAACATGAACAGCAAACACAACACGCGATAGCTGGTCATACTGGTCATACGGGGCCGCTTATACACTGACATCACGACTCGTCATCGACTCAGTAACCAATCGGGGACGACGACGGCCGATGGAGCATGGCGGCGGGTGGCTGCCTACGCTGCCGATATATTCATTCGTCGTAAAATATTCCGCATTTTTATCGTCGATGTTGTTTGTTTGTGCGGCTCCGCGAACGTCAACACCACCAGAAAAAACAAAAACGCATCACACCGTGAAAACAGTACAAATCGAGACGCTTAATTTTGGAAGCAGCGGAGTACTTCGTTCGTCTACGGCGTCTACTGCTAGGATATTTACCGAGCAGCAAAATATGAGAATGCGCCTGTGTTTTTAAGCATGATTTCGTGCAAGAAATAATCGCGTTTGAATCGCAACTGGTGCTCATACGTGGGCTACGTGTCACATACGCAGCTTGATTGCGTAAGAGTGTAGATAAATACGTTGTTGCACAAGTGCGGAAATGTAGGACTCGAAATATGCGCCAAAGACCACCGAAACATATCTACTCCCAAGTTTGTCTCTGTCATCAGGTGGGATCGTCTAAAGCAGTCTGAAGCTCAGCGTTTGAGCTGAATGAGAGCTGCCTGCAGTACATATATCATACACGGATATCATACAGGTCGCAAACAATGAAACACCAAAGGAGAGATACAGGGGACGACAAACAACAAAAACAGGAATGATACAGTTCACGAGTGATGAAAGAAAAGAGATAACACATGATGGAATGGGAATCCAGGCATTGCAATAGCACCATATCCAGACTGCAAAATTTGGGTACACATAACCACCAAACCATAAAACAATGGAAAAGTAAAGGTGCTTGCTGTCCCATATTTTTCTTACACCACAAATTTCTATTTTTGTTCCTGTTTGAGATTGTAGCTGTGCTTTATGGCACATATCCCACACGCCGAACCAGCTAGAAATAGAAGAACTAGAACTATAACTAGAAACTAGAATGGCACAAACCTGACCCAAACGCACAATAATTTCGTTGCAACGCTCTGACTGTATGATATAGTTAGCCGATACAATCTCTAGTGTGCATTGTATGTGAAAATGGTCACCCATGTAAATAAATAAAAATGTAAACTCAGTCCAGATTTACATGGTTGGCTAGCCTATCTTGCTGCACGTGCCACAGATTGACATCATGACCTGAGCATCATTTTCTGTGGGGTACTTGTTACGTCACCTTTAAGCACACCTTTAAGTCCTGTTAATTTAACGAAATACATTCCATGCCAGTGAGTAGAACTGGTTTGTAGAAACCAGCTCGATGACATTCCCCTGCTTCTTCAATAAGTTGTCAACTTTGTTTGGGGAGTGGGATTGACTCAGTCTGTAGACAGCTCCCCATAAGAGAGCCATCCATTGCTAAATAAGGCTTGAAGCTTCTTGTGTACCGTTATCTTTTTTCGAGCTGCACCGCTGGAGCTGCTGCTGGGACATTAACTGCTTGTGCATCATGCACAGCAGCAAGCTGCACCTCCTCCTCACCAAGCTCCTTCACAGTCTTATGTTGTATTCTGTTTTTTTAAACATGTGGTCAATAAACATTTGATTGACTGATTATCCCATGATGAACGCAATGCACACGACGACAGATTCTTAAACAAAAATATTTTAATCAATACCAATACATTTTGAAGCAAGAAACTTCAATAGCGAAGGAAATGAGAACACATAACACAATTATCCCTACTTGCAACTTCCACTTGTTCAAGAAGAAAGGTTTTGCTCCAATTTCTTTCTTTCCTCAACACGAAGGCTGAGTAAATGTCAGCACAACAACTGTGACAGTCAGCAAGATGTTGACAAAGCTCAGAATTGATAACAGCCAGATTAACGTTGAAATTATTTTGCATGAATCTTGCGTTCAGACAATAAACAGTCCGAGAGTGTAAGAACGAACTGACATCCTACATTACATTACGTAATTTAAAACAATGCGCTTTGATAAATACTGTGTATATTAGGAATGAGTACTAATAAATACTGTGTACAATACAGTAATAAATAAACATTGGATATACTTGTGTGACTACACTGGCTGAAAACATGTGCAACACAAACAAGCACTGGTAGCTTATCACGAAATGGGAGAAATACACAGGAGACAATGATGCGAGCACTCCTTACTGACACTCTGACCGAGGCTCTTGATCGGCACTTTGTGTTTTCACTGGAACTTGTTTCGCTTTTCAGTGTTGATTGCTGCCGTGCTGCAGTTGTCGCTGGCAAAACAGCTACTTGGTGTATTGTGGTGACTCATTCAGCTCCTCACTTGTGCCAATACGTTATGTTGCCTACAGAAGGGCATAAAGAGGGCACATAAAATGATGAAAATACCAGCTAAATGGTTACAATTCTCTAATGTAACAGCACTACAGCACAAATGCACTTTGACAGAGTTTAAATTTAGCACGCCAGTTCAGAACAAAATGGACAGTGACAGCCAGTGGCTTCACCCAATGTGGCTCTTTGTGTCACACCCCCCACCCTTCAATAATGGAAACCTTCCCATACCAGATCATATGTGATGCGTAATAATATAGCACAAGCTAAAAAAAAGAAAAAGAAACTGATGGCAGAGGGCTCCTCATCTCGCCACAGAGAAATAGAGGTATGATGTGCCACGCTCTTCAACTGTCCCATGTAGAAATGCATATGTGCATACGTGCAGTTTTGAAAAGCAGAGTTTGGCTATTGTGGCATGCTGCAATGACGAATATGAAATACCTTAGTGTGCACACATGCCAACTTCCAATTTGCATTCGAACTACCAATAGGGAATGTGAATTTTCATGTGCAGAATTTTTATCGAAAAGTTACATATTCATGCAGTTTGAAGCTACGCAAAAACTTCTATACTGCAGTATAGCTTAAATACATTTTTAATTGCTCTGGCTTTTTTACACTTTCTTTCCATGTGCTCAGAATGAGCACCAAGGTGCCAAGTGCCTCAGGAGCGATAAAGGGGGCAGCTCTAATGATAAAGGTTCCTCAGAATTATGTCTACACCATAGGTTTTCGGGAACTGTACATAGTGACTAGCTAATTCTTTTGAACTTGCAGGATTCTTTCTAATGGTTTAACGGATCATGTTAAAAATTATATGCACAAAGTGCAGTCCCCTTTCAACGAATGTGCGTTTAGAGCAGAAAATTGACATACTTGACTGTTCTGTAGCTATGTTATTGTGATAATTCTGCATGTGCTGAGTGCAAGTACCTGCATTTTGCTTCCTCATCATTGGGAATTAGTAAAACACATGCCCATGTGTCGTTCCGGGGTGCACTATGATGTGTAGTGCAAACAATGTCGCTATGTGCAAGTGATCCACATACAGCAATAATTAGCCATACTTTATCCAAATTTCTAAGTATCCTATGTAATGTATATCGACCTGCTTATATAGCGGACAATATAGGGTGCTACCAAGGATTTAAAAACTCAGTCAATGTGCAGGGTATGACAGGTGCTAACTATGCAAGGTTTCAGGGAAACCCTTGGGAAACATTTCACTACAAACTGTACATGAGCTCCCAGAGGTGAAATCAGCAGAGCGCTCTGAGCACCTTGACAAATTACCACAAAGGAATAATTCAAAGAAACAAAAACAAATCTAGATGTCATGGTGCTAGCAGCAACTGACATGCCCGCTAATTTGCTTCTTTGGACGCACATTACATTAGCAGCAGAACCGCACATACATGTTAAAACTGATATTGGAGTGCACATTCTCCTCATACCTATTCCACTGTCGTTGGCGTGGAATTCGTGTCCCGGTTCGAGTTTCTTGTGGCTTTCGGAATTCCGGCTGCGAGCAATACCATGTTTATGAAACGGGCGTCGAGCGAAGCGTAGACTGATCGCTGCCGTCTCCGGGCCTTTTGCGTCGACATTTCACTCCTCGAAAGCAAACGCCAAACACAAGCGTTATCCACTTGACTAGAAAAACAACCATTGCATTGTACTAACATTTGGGCAGTTCGTACATAGCAGACAAGTTTTGCGGCGCGAGAACAGCACAAACAAACAAGACTCACAAAACTGCGCCGATCATGATTTCACGATAACCCGGTGACGCCGATATCGGCTGTTTCCGATATCGTGCTGCGATATCGTGCTGTTCTTACGACGCAAAACTTAGCTCGATGAGTTGAAGCACTGATAGTAAACAGGTACTCACCTTCTGCAAAATGTATTTCACGCTAATCGCCCACCAAAGTCGACAGATCGGAGGAGGTCGGCGAAGCTCCACACCGAAAGAACTCGACATATTCAATGATGCCCAATGTTGCTAACACTCAAACACGTAAAAAGCAACATATTCTTTGATGAATATCAAGAAATTTATTTGATTTCTCCAAAATCCCATGAGCTGTTTTTCGACAGTGTCCAAATACACGTTCAAGTGTTTGAAAACAAACTTTCAAACACAACCGAAGCGCACTTTTGTATCACGGCACGGTCACACTGGTTATACACGCGTGTCTTTGAACATGTTCTGACGGCGTTTTCGCAGTGTGACCACAGCTTCTGAGCCATACATGTATGGGGGATGTTTGTCAGGCATTTTCGTCAAACATGTTTGAGGGAATGTTCGTGTTTGGTGTTTTATGTTTAACCAGTGTGACTGCAGCCTAAGGGTTACTCATGCGAGACACAGTTGGCTTGTTTCATACATGACATTAAGTGTAACATGGATAACCGCATACCAACCGATGCCATATTCTTAGATTTTTCCAAGGCCTTTGACACTGCCTCACACTCCCGGCTTTTACATAAATTATCCCGTCTTGGCCTGCCTTCCAACTTGCTGGGGTGGATTGCACACTTTCTTAAGGACCGACAGCAGTCGTGCTTTGTAAACTCGCAGGAGTCTGTTCCGAGCTCTGTCACTTCGGGCGTACCGCAAGGCTCGGTTCTCGGTCCTCTTCTCTTCCTCATTTTCGTTAATGATCTTCCGGATAACGTATCTCCCGCTTACGACTATTCGCTGACGATTGTGTTCTGTATCTCCATCTTCACTCCTCGTTAGACACTGCCATTCTACAGGAGGACCTCAGTGTCATTTCATCCTGGTGCACGGAATGAAAACTTCAGCTTAACGTAGGTAAATGGTGTTTCGTGCCCTTCTCTCGTAGCACCCCCGTTCGATCAAACGTGTACCTCCTCTCCGGCACCCCCATTATTATGGCTTCGTCATACAAGTACCTAGGGCTGACTCTTTCTTCTGACCTATCTTGGAATGAACACATTAAAAATATCACATGCTCCGCTAATTCAACCCTTAGCTTCATTAGGCGCAATCTTAGGTTATCTCCTCCTTCTGTCCGAGTGCAAGCTTACACCACCCTCGTGCGACCGGAGTTGGAATATGCTGCCTCAATCTGGGACCCACACCAAGCATACCATTGTGACATGTTAGAAGCAGTTCAGAATAGAGCCGCACGGTTTATTCTTAGCGATTACTCTTTTCACTCTAGTGTCACATCACTCAAACGTTCCCTCGACCTGGCACCACTTGCTTTGCGTCTTAAATTCTTCCGTCTTTGTCTTTTTCATAAGTTCATACATTCTCCACCACTGAGCAGCACATACATCTCACCTGCTTCACACATCTCCCAGCGTCGAGATCATCCTATGAAAGTACAGCTGCATGTCGCCCACACGTCATACTTCCTGGAATCTTTCTTCCACCGCAGCAGCAAAGATTGGAATGATCTTCACAAAGCCTTGGCCATCATCGATAATACAGACACATTTCGAAATCATCTACGTACATTTATGTTCTCCTGATGTTTGCTGTGCATCACTTCATTTTTTTCTGTATGCCAACTATGTACCCTCATGTAATGCCCGCAAGGGCCCTTGAGGTATTATTAATAAATAAATAAGTAAATAAAAATGTTAAGGCAACATATATCTGGCCTGTGTGTTGTTATGTACACTTTAAGCAAAGCGACTATTTATCTCTTTCTGTGCCTAAGCAACCATAGATATCAACAACGAGAACAAAATATCAGAGTAGTTATAAGTGTAGTTATAATTACTTTCTAGTAGTTACGAAGCAGTTCTAACTTGCTTGGCCGTGATGTGGCTACACTAGTAGTTAAACGACAATGTGACAGTAGTTAGTTTAACTATCACAAAATAGATGCAGCACATATCTGAATAATTAATAACTAATAATAATTAATAATTAACTAATAATTAATAATTAATAAGAGCATATCATCAAAAATACCTGCACTGTACAAAAATATACGTAAAATTTACGTATATTTTAATGGCAGCTATGTTGCCGGACTTTTCCCCTTAAAATGACGGCCACTTCGGGAGAAGTACTGCCGTTAAATTTATGGTAATTTTCATGTAACCAGAATGCTGGTTTTTCCCCGTGAAAATTACGGTGTCTTACAAAACTGTAGCCGTAAAATTTACAGGGATTTTAATGGCAGCTATGTTGCCGGCTCTTTCTCATAATTTTCACGGCCACCTGAGAGAGTCGGCTTTTGGTTGAAGTGTGGAGTGCATTGATTCCCACAAATGTGGGAACAGCACCGTAGGGTGTGTAATTGTGTGTGTCTTCCTTTAATGGAATTGCAAGTCATGCAGTTATGTGTGACACAAGTCACAGAGTAGAGGATAGAGCATTTATTGTACATACAGAGAAAGGGTGGAAAAATCTGTGAAGTGTGGTTGAATCTGCAGAGATCAAAACAACATCTTAGAGTTGCAAAGTACATTAAGTGTATCTGGTTACCAAGTAAAACGTTCCCTTACACTTCTGCTGTTTTCGAAACAATCCCCAGAACTTCTTCGTAGGTTGTGGCTCGGTTCATCAGCCTGCTGCCCCTGCAGGGCTGATACACAGTATACTCCTGTAAGATAGAAAATGCAGGATATGTAGTACGACAGCTGCTACCATTGGAATACAGCTCCACATGCACACACCTCTGCACATTACACATTCAGTATGGTGGCACTAGTACAGACACAATAGTTTTGGCGCTCTATGGCCTTTGTGCCATTAAACGCATAATCTCTCTCTCTCTCTTTCACCTTCATGGTGCTGGCTGAGTACTTTCCAATACAGGCGAAGAAATATCTTAAGGTCTTATACTGGTCATAAAGACCTTAAATCACTCATATTTGGATAGTACATATATTGATTTATATCTTCTTAGATATTGATGATTTTGTGTGGAGCGACTGTATGAAGACACAATGCTGTTAGAGTGTTTGTTATTATAGATGTGGTCTAAAATTGTTGTAAAGTAGAATATGTTTTGTTATAAAATAACCATGCTTCAGGCACAAATGTCACTGAAATTATTCCAAGAAATACATGCCAAGCAATTCAACAGGCAGTTCCAATCACAAGTTATGTGTTAAATGAAAGAATCAGCAACACCATTGGTGAAGCAAGTATATATTTTTACTTTTGATGACTAGTGCCACGGGTGATGTATGCAGGAATGAGATGGTTAGTTTATAGCAAATCACTGCACAAATCTCAACGTGCAGCACAGAATTGCGCGCCTGTGTTTTTTCCATAAAATATGTACCACATAAATTCGCTGCACCCTATGTCCTTCATACTGCCACATGCACGTCCCGCACCTGTACTATTCATCACACACAAAAAAGCGAGAGAAAGCACACAATTTCGATGTTGAACCTAACACTGATTTCTTTGTTCCGCACACAAATCATGATAGGAACCACCTCCCCATTTGCCTCACATCCATTTTACCCACTAATCATTTTAAAACCGCATACCGCAATTATGTCGCACCACTATAAAATTTTTTGACCAAAGTGGACTTTCTTTACTACTGAGTTTTTAGACGATAGTCATAACAAAGAAACAACTGTGTAATGTTTCTTGCATTCTGGAGGAATAAATACTATGGAGAGCAGAGCACAGCATCGCGGTGTACCAGCCTTACAGAGGGTACTACACTTTCTTACTGCTAGGGAGAAACAGAAGCTCTCAATATATTAAGGTACGCAGCTACATGTACTAGCCAGCGACCAGTAGCTTTACTCAACGACTTTGTTTCCGACAAAAAATAAGGAGAGGGACACCGAACATTATCCACCATGCTATGCACTTATTGCCGCAAATTCTAAGTTGGTAAAAAGGCGCGATTTCAATCGCAAAGGAATGCTAATGTTCAAGGGTGGACAAGCAGTATGCCAACCCAACAAAATACCCTAATTTCATGTGAAGTTACAATTGGGACACCAGCTCCTTAGGTTCTACCTTTCTAGACATAGGTGTGATATTTAAGTTATGAACACTACAAGCGTGTGTTAGAGTCACTAAAGAACAGCGGTACATACGGCTAAAGGAAATAAGCCAGAATGCCAGGAAGGATGGTGTGCCCAGAAGTGACCATCTCTGCTGGAACAGATTGGAACCGAACAAATGAGGCAGGGGTCAAGAACACGTAAAACATGTTCAACAATCACGACATCGTACAAGTAACACCACATCGACAAGTACATACGCATATGAAGCACAGATATGTCCTATACGCATGTTCTTAGATCTTTTCACCTAGAATACAAAATTTACAGCCAAACGGTTTAGCATTCAGCATCTTCAAGCACTGAAGTGGGAACAAGAAGAAAATCTAACACATCAGCAAGTTAATTTACCTCCAGGCTACATCAGTGGGCATATGCGCACGGAGCTTGCTCAGCCTTCTAGCCGGCAGCAGCTTCAAGTAACGGTACCTGGAAATAATACACGGGATCATTTTCCTTTTCGCGTGCAATAAGGCGAAAGTGCGCGTCTTCTGGGAGTACAGTACGTTTATTTTTGCTCCGCAAGCGGGATTTGAACTTCTAATCTGCTCCGTGAGGCGCCTCCGTTGTGCCTAGTAAGGAAGACGTAATCGTGCAGTAACCGTGCTCTGCGGATACACCTTTCGGCCATGCGAAATAGGATCACAGCGCAATGTGAGGTGAGTGTGGAGAAACAGTAACACTTTATACGTACCTGAAACCCACTGTATTTTGACACATGGAACTTGCACCGACTTCCCCATCGCCATTTGCAAACGCCTTCTGTCAATTTGAAAGTGACGTTGGCGATGACGATGTGTGCACCCTTCGCCATCGTTGGTTCTGCAAATGCCGCCGACGCGGTTACACTGCTGCCGGCAGCATTGCGCCAATTGCGCGCTGCAGCCCTGTTCTGTTTGTTTTTGGCACGTATTTTTCTGTCCGTTTATGTAATCTCTGTTTATATTAGAAATCCCTCATCCTGTTCCCAGCGTAAGTAGCCTTTGTAGTGAAGGAGCCCGCAGTATAGGCTGAGCCCCAGTGTCGTTGCGTTTTCTGTCGCTAGTACACGCTGCACAAGTGTACTTTGTCATATTAAATATCATGTAAACAGTAAACTCTCCCGTCTGTTCGTGTGTGTTTTTCGTGTGTTTTTGTCTTTAGAGCACACGGTATGCTAAACACCCAGACAACACACATCGTCCGTAGGATATCCTCGCATTCCCATCATGTCCGAAACGGCAAGACGTACCGTTGAAACTTTGTATGGATGTCCACTGGACATCTCAGCGGGACCGCATATGGTACATCCCATACACGTCCCACATCGGAAATGCTGGGGATCAGAGACGCATCATATTGTGCAATCTCAACATGTCTGCGATAAAGAAATTCTGTGTGCGGTTAGCGTGATTTTGATGGCGCAGCTGACGTGTACCACGCGGTGAAATGATGTGTCGAGAGGTATAACCTGAATCAAGCTTGCCAATCCGATTGAAGAAAAAAGACACAGAGAGGAACTTATCTTTCATGAACGGACATTTGCCCAGCGTACTTAATTGTGCCGAGTGTTTCCGCAGCGTAAATTTGCTTGCAGTGCGTACTACGCTTTCGGAACGTTTAGCTGCACACAGTCCAGCAACCTTGTCGTCGTACATGACGTTCACCCGCTTGGCCAATCCAATACAATCCAGCATATTTCTGTTGAACGCGATCCGCGGAGAGGACGCGTTCTGTCAGGTAAGCTCACCATTTAGGTTAATTTCTCTCTATTAATATGTTGTTTAATAATCTCTATAGCGTCGCCAAGGGTACGAGGATCTCGGAGGGGAAGCCGTCAGAAGCGGCACGAAATCGGCGGAATCTGTACGCAATATGAGAATTCGTCTATGTAGAAGCGCGGTTTGTAGGGATTTTCATTGCCAACAGTGAACGCGTATAACAATATTGATTTGTTAAATGTGTCGGATTCGAAAGCTTCGACAACTATTCGATTACTTCAAAGATTGTCATAAAAATGTATTATTTTCGTTGCGATATGTGACATTAGCGATGTGGCGTCTCCCCCAGTTCGCTTATGGTACAGCGTAGAATTCCCACCAAGTCTGAGCAAAGCCAACGTATGTGGGCAGTGCTTTTTGTCTGTTGATCGCGGGGATATGAAAGCTGAAATATTAATATGCAAAACATTTGGTTGCAGTGTATCATCGTAGCGTTAGCGTGGCATCGGTGACTGGAGCGTTCACCAAGTGCCGGCGTTCACTTTGACTGACCATGAGTTCGAAAGGTATGTCACCCCATTATTTCGAGAATGTCGCGAAGAATGGCAGGAAAAGGTCGTGATACATAGTGCTTGTTGTGTGATGTCACAGCATATATATACAACCTACAAGAGGTTATTGTCTCTGCTCATTTAGAAGCGTTCCAAACATGTGGGATAATCCGTTTGAAAACATGACCGAGTCGGGCAGCCGTTTTCCGGTAGCTGTTTCTGAAAGTTACTGAAGCTGTTTGCTAATCGCATTCGCCTATGTCGGTCTATCTCTTGACAGTGATATACAATTTTGATTGAAAAGCATATAGAAAGCAACTGTCTATGCTATTTCCTCGTTTTACGTGATTCGCTCCTGTCGCGTTATGGAAATCGTGAGGCATCCAAGTGGAAGTTTGTTCCTAGTAAATTGTAAACTGTCTGTTCCTTGCCTTTTTCTTATAGTTAATATATTTTCCAACTGCTTTTGCCACAACAGCTGGGTGCAGAAACGTGAAGTTTGTTATTTCAATTAATGAATTCTTATACGTGTAATTGTCTAAGTGAACTGTCGATTTATACCGCATTATCACGCTTTAACGATGCTACACACAGTCGGAGACGGCGCGGCTTGTGCGCCGCGTGGAGAGAGAAGTTGCCAGAAGTATCCAGAGGATTACGACGCAAGGGACATGTTTTGTGAGAGCGACCGGTAGTGCCCAGACGGGCTCTGATGGCCCATCAACATCAGGGGGGAACCACACACTTGAAGTGGTTATACAAGATTCAGCTCACATTACCGAGAGACTGTCTCAGCTTACTGAAGTACCCTTGCAATACGTTGTGCACTCGGTGCGTACTACTAGTGGTGAAAACAGAGAGAGTGAACTTCCAAGTACACAGGAAGTCGCACGCACAGCATCACCTTCACAGATATTTCCTCACGAACCATCTGAATTTGGAGGCGGCTTCACGGATGACTTGTGTACCAAGCTACAGGACTGGACCTTAAATCATCACATTTCGCATGACGCTCTAACATCCCTGCTAAAGCTTCTACGAACGCACCCCTGTCATACCTCTCTTCCAAGCTGTGCTCGAACATTATTGCGAACACCTAGGCATAGCTCCCAAGTAGTTGAAATGTGCAGTAGAAAGTATTGCCACTTTGGACTTTCGTCCGGCCTGCAGTATTCACTGCAGAATGTAACACAACTGCAGGAGTCTCTCATTCTGCATTTCAACATAGACGGACTCCCACTGAGCAGAAGTACCAGGGACCAGTTTTGGCCCATTCTTTGCAGGATTGTGAACTGTGGCGATGGGGTTCCTTTCTTTGTTGGCATTTTTTTATGGGAAGAGCAAGCCCCAAGATGTGAACATCTTCCTACGCCCATTTGTAACTGAGCTTCAAGAGATCCTTAGCACAGGAGTGCAAATACAAAACAAGCAGGTACAAGTCATAGTGAATGCCATTGTCTGCAGGTGTGATGCACCTGCAAGGGCATATATCTTGTAAGTGAAAAGACATGGCGGATTTTACAGTTGTACGAAATGCACTATCAAGGGCATGTACAATAATGGTAGGGTGTGTTTTCCTTTATCGCAGAGTGAGCAGAGAACAAATGACAGTTTCAGAAATTTTGCTCAGAGGGAACATCACACTGGAGAGACTATCCTAACAGAGCTAGCTATTGATATCGTCACCAGCATACCCCTTGATTATATGCACCTGGTGTGTCTGGGTGTTGTGCGGAAGTTGCTCCAGCTTTGTTTCTCTGGTCCAAAGATACACGTCAGGCAAAGCTCGAGGACGTGCCTCGAGGTGTCACATAAGCACATACCCCTTCGTCACCACCTTGGTTCTGATTTTATGAGGAAGCCGAGAAGCTTAGTTGAACTTGACACCTCGAAGGCAACAGAGTTGAGGCTGTTCCTGTTTTACACTGGGCCAGTTGTGCTTCATTCTAGTCTTCCAAGCCAACTGTATCAGAACTTCATGGTGTTACATTGTGCAATGACCATCTTAGCAAGTGTCAAACACCTGGAGAAGCATCTCGAGTATGCAAGGGAGCTGATGCAGTACTTTGTGACAACGTACACGTCGATCTATGGTGAAGATCGTGTTTCTTATAATGTTCACGGGCTGCTCCACCTGTCTGATGATGTAGAGAATCATGGCCCTACAGACTCGTGCAGTGCCTTTCCTTTTGAAAACTTCATGCAGCAAGCCAAAGGACATCTCAGGAAACCTGAACGTCCACTAGAGCAGCTGTATAAGCGCGTTATGGAACAGAGAAAGGTTCCGTCTCCCATATATGCCAAAACTGGTAGTGAAGTGGTCTTCAGCCTCGAGCACAATACAGGACCATTGCCAGTACTGTGTGTGGGCCCGCAGTACAAAAAGGTTGTCATCCCCCAGAAATATACTTTACGAAAGAGCTGTGGCGACAACTGCTGCATCCTACTCGACGGCAGTGTAGTTGTGATTGAAAACGTTGCCTTCTGCTCTGTGACAAAGAAACCATGTATAATTGGACGAAAGTTTCTTCATGTGACTGACCTTTACACGTTTCCCTGCCCCTCTACATCTTTGAAGATCTGCCATCGCATCAGAAGGCTTTCGCAACTACTTCACAACTAATTAGCTAATAGTAATTTATTAGATTATTAATTTGATGTTTTTTTATTTGAAATGGTTGGATTGTAGTCATTCTTTATTCGAATACATAGTCGCTGTTTTAACGTCCCAAGTAAGGAACGTACTTTAAGAAATAAATACAGGGTTATTCTAGCAAACGTTACACATTTCGATCGCACTGGAAGAATAGAAGACTAGGTTTGACCCATCCGAAACTCTACAGACTGATAGCCATTTATCTGAAGTTTCATTCTAATTTTTTGTAAGCGCTATGGTCATGTAGGAAGAAAATTAAAAATAAAGCAAAATCAGGCCCCATGCGTTTTCAATGGCCTATCCCCCACAAACACCGCCATTTTTTCTTGTGTCTGCTTCACATTCGCATCACTTCACACAGGTAGCGTTGCCTACAACGAGGTGACATGCCGATTCTGACGTCATGCATGAATCCTCTTGTTCCAGTCTTGTTCTGTATGCTGATGCCACCTGTGTGCGGTGAAATGAAAATGAAGCACACAAGCAGAAAATGGCGGCTTTTGTGTGAGGTAGGCCATAGAAAATGCATAGAGTGAAATCTTGCTTGATTTTTAATTTTTCTTCTACAGGGACATAATGCTCACAAAAAAATTCCAACAAAACTTCAGACAAATGGCTACCAGTCTGCAAAGTTTGGTGTTGGATAAACCCCGTCTTCTATTTTTATGATGCGATCAAAATGTGTAATGTTTGCGAGACTAACCCTGTAGGTGATATAACCCGCCTAGCAAAATGGTATCAGCGCTGCTCTGAAACCTTTTTAATAAAAAAATCTGTAACGGATAGAAGTGAACACCCTGTATAACCCAAACACAGATTGTTATTCAGATCAGCTCCACCAACCAGAACTGCCATCATTTGCTTGCAAAAGGTTTGTGCATTTTCGAGAAATCCTAGTATGAATATGGTACTTTTGATCGCTTAGTGTGTGATTTTTGAATATTTTTCCCATCAAAACTTGCATGCCTTCGCATTGAGCTTGGATGCACTGAGCTGTGCATCTCCTATTCACAACCACGTTCTGCAAACGTCTGGCTTTTGTAATGCAGTGAATCGTTACTGTCTCTCATTCAACGTTGTAGTTGAACATTCTGCGCAGGGAAAAAACAACTTTCTCATCGTGAAATTTCCTGGAGAAAGCAACGACGTAGCGGTAGTACATGCAAGCTGGGTGGACGGGATATTTTGTTGGTGGCCACCTGAGAGGAATTCAAACAAACTGAGAACTATGGTAATCAAGGGACAAACACCAGCGCAAGATTGGAGAAGAGTGGAGTGCGGTGTGCTAGATGGATTTAGTAAGTGCCTGTCCGAAGTTTCTTTACACATGTGTGCGTCCGAGCTTCATGTCGTTTCTGCTTGTATCACACCCAAAAGGACCAAGCCCATGTCCTGCATTTCTCCCACCGCTAGCTCATCAAGGAGTTAACCGTGTGAGCTTCCCAAGCTGAAAGACAACCTAATGTGATGATTTTATTTTGGAAATAGGCTTCTATCAAGATGCAAGGAAAAAGCTCCCTGCAGCTGAACAGACGTCCGACTTGCAGTCGGATGCAGAGCCAAAACGTGCGCGAAGGAAACCGTCTCGACTGATACACAGCAGCAGCTCTGATAGTGACAGTGGGCAAGCAACATTGCTACCTCCTCCAGCTATGATATCTATACCTCTGTTATTCAACCGCTCCCATTTTGCTGATGCCTGCTGATGCTTGCAAAAATATCGCAGTGATCATGCCCCTTGTGCACCTCAACCTTCTGTTCAGTATCTGCTGTGGACATGTTTCAGGTTACACTTAGGACACTCGAGTACAATAAGGTGAAACAAAATCTGAATTGACCCCGTTCACTTTTAACAGTAAACACCTTGTTTACTGAACTGCTGAGGTCAAAATGTAGTTGAAGTAGCTCCGAGTTCTTGGTTTGGCAACTTTTATTCGTGGACCATTCCACGCCTAATGATCCAGAGGTGGCGCTCAAAACCCCGCTTGGAATTTTATTTCAATTCTCTTGGTAGTTCCTGAGGACTCGGAACGCAACATATTAATAATAATTGGGGGTTTACGTCGCGAGACAACTGACACTTCGGAACGCAACAGACCATTGTTTCATTCTAAAGAAATTTAACTTTATGGGAACGATTACAAACACATCTTTCCCTCCTTCGAGACCCGACGGTTGCTCAGTGAGCGCTGAACAATCTTACCATCATGTGTCCCAACGGAATTTTATCCAGCTCGGGGTGCTGGTTCGTGCTAGATAATGAAAGACATGGAGACAGGGGTCCATCTTTATGGTACAATATAGTTGTTTTTGACCGTGGTGGGATCCATCAGTCGGGTCGTTGACATGAGTAGAGTAAGCACGACATGAACACTAATGAAGTATTACCTGCACCGAGTACAAGTGGAGGATGCTTTCACTCAGTAAGTTCCTGTGGTGCGCCATCCTTTTGTTCATCCTTTATCTTTTTTTCATGTGTGTGTTTATGCATTCCTATTGGAAACAGAGTAGCATCCTTGTAGTGTGCACTCCCCTTGCACATATATAAACCTTACTTAGTATCTGCAATATACGATGTTTTGTTTTGTGCACCGACAGTGCAGATGTACGTACAAAAGCAAAAACATTGTCAGTCATGGGTGCCATAACTTTCAATATCAAATAAGCTATTTTGGGGCATTTCTAGTCTGTAGAAAAGTATGTCACTGCATTATCCAGGCTAGGTCTATGTTTATTTCATTGTCGTCTTGCATACGAGGGATAGTTATTTCAGAAGAACATGGGCGAGCGCACAAGGACTGGCTTATACTGCTTGCTATGTGTAGACACTTTTGTGCATAAACGGTATCCCTAAAAATCCCCAACGCTCACAAGGGAAGTCAAATTAACAGTCTTTCTTGAGCTGGACTGCAAAAGTTCAGATATAAGCCAAGGAACAAGGCAAAGTCCCAGATCTTTCTGAAATTATTTTTAGGTCAGGTTTACACACTCAAGTGTGTTCACGTAGCAAGCAGTACAAGTGTGCCAGTCCTCATACGCCCGCCCATGTTTCTCTGAAATAAGTATCCCCTATGTGGAAGATGACAGTGAAACAAACTTTAGATGAGCTGGGCCTGAGTAATGCAGTGAAGCTTTGTACACAACAAATTCCCGGAAATAGCCTATCTGAAAACGTTTTTCTCTTAATGTACATCTAAATACTGTTCAAGTATGAAGCGAAAAAAATCGCTCATAACAGCTGCTAAGCGGGCAAGAGCAATGGACAGCTAAATGGATCTGCTAACGATCTGGAATGTTCTAACACATGCGTGCAAAAAGTAAAAGAAACAATGGCACACCCCTAGAATGTACTGCAGAAATCATTATCCGCTTGTGTTCTTTGCAACCAGTACTTGATCACTGCTAATGTCTTTATTATGCCACAACTTTCACAACTTCCCAATTTGTTACTGCGGTTTACAGTGCACCCGCGGGACTGCACATTTTTGTGTTGAAAATACAACACAGGGTTTATCCGCCAAAAAATTTGAGGAAGAAATTTCTGAATTTTACGCTGCAAAAAATTGTGAATTTGCACGTAGCTTGCAAATTTCGCGTATGGCACAAGCGTGTAGCTCGTCTGGCATCAAACGCAATGGTAAAACTTGGTTTGATATAGTAAAATGGACTGTCACCAATCAAATACAATGCTTTCTAACATACTCCGTCCCTTTTATGGGCCGTAATGTCTGCTCAAAACAGCGTAGGTTTAAGCATCTTCCGTAAGAACTGTGTATTCGACGAGCTCTGCGTGCCATAAAGTTGAAGTTCACCAGAAAAGAGCAATGTTTTGTTGCTTTCCGAGTCACGCGGAAGCGCCCCAAAAAAATGCATATAAAATGTGGGGGGTGGGGGGTCGAGTGGCACCTCTGGATCACTTGTGTGTGTGTGTGTTGAAAACATGGTTTAAAAAGCACAGTTATTGCTAGTTTCAATCTAGTGTGTAAATATGGGCAATAACTGCATATAACCCAGAGTGTCAAACCCTACGCTAAAGTAATTTGTCATTTCTTGAAAGTCATGGGAGAGGTTACAAAGCGTGTGCAGCAGAAAAGCCGCAGCCATCCATGCAATTCTGGCATCGCAACTTCTCAAGGTATGGATTTCATGCATGTTGTTGAAATAAGTATATTATTTGCATATGTGACCCCGTGGACCATTTCAGGCTCTCTCCCTGACAGCAACACCGCCTTCTACACAGACCACGATTCCGTGCACGTGCCTTTAAGTCCTAGTGGTCAACCACTGAACCGTTCTTCTAGTTACCCAGTCTCTCCTGTAACTCACAGAGGTATGATGACTACTATCATAATACACATGACATCATGAATAGCAACAGGATGGAAATTTCTGTCTCTTTATCTCCGTCTATTTCGTTACACAAAGTCTTGTTCTTCCTGAATGTTTAGATTTGGGGTAAATACATCTTCGTGCAGCAAGGCGGAAACGCACTACACGCGAAAATATGCGTGAAGTTTCCCAGCACATGACCTCTATATGGGGGCGTAACTGTTTGTAATGCTTTCAGTACGAATGTTTGAACCATCCATACCATGTTACTCTATACGTAGATTCGGCAATACGTCTAAACAGATTCAGAAATAAAATACAATGCAGAGCCAGTAGCTAGATAAATTACTAGTTGGTGATATCTTGAATGTTTCTTTCTCAGGACCTGCCAGTGAACACCTTGAAGATATGCTTATGCCAGGGGAGGAAGATTCTACTGAGCTGTGCCATCCAAGCGGTGGAGCAATTTTGTATGGTAAGACAGTACTCTGATTGGAGGATCAGTGTGTGGGCTAATATGCTTCATGCAACATTTCAGACACTACAACCTTTGGTAGCGCTTATGAGCACTCAGCTTATATATCGGTACCAGAGTTACCCAGTGACGCACGTAGCACACCATATGCATCTGCTCGTCATTCCCAGCATCGCCTGGATAGAGGTACGAGTATAAGAACTACCCTTACAGCCATAAAAGATTGCATCGAAGGTGCTGATATGCAAATATTCGCTTGCAATAATGTATGATATATTGAAGTTTTGGTCTTTGCTAGCATAGCTCAGCAGCGTGTCTTTATAGCGCTGCCTCGTTTTCAGTGTCCAACAGGGAGGCCACTGTAAGAGCACCACCGACACGTATCCCGGCACGGAGCGCAAGGAACATCTCAGGTATTGTGAGGTGTTGTACAGTAGCAGGATATTTTAGATATAGCAGTGTGTCTCATATGCTTGTCTCCAATGCAGCAAGTGATAGCACTCAGGGATCTCAGTTGTGCTTGTCTGGGTCACAGCATTTTGGCACGACAGACTTGAGACAGGAGTTTGATCCTTCTGTACGTCACACTTTTGCTACGCTACCAAGGGGCATGACAGTGAAGCCTGACCTGATATTTAGATAACAACAATTGTGAATGTTCCAGACCGGAGTGAAAGTTACTTGCAGAATACACAACAGGTGCCACCGACGCCACAGATTGGTGCTTACATGCAAGCCTCAAATTCTCCTACCGCCAGCTTTCTGCCTAGAGGTGGTTTGACTTGAGTGATAACATTGTCCTTACAGCATGAGAATCCCTGTAGCACAGTTGCTGTGGCCCTATTATCTCCCTAAGCACGTTTGTGTGCAAAATTTTCTTTCTGGTCATTAGTTATGTATCCTTGCTACCGATGTGCTTACAATGGATATTTCCAGCCGCGATTATGTATAGCTCTCACCGCCATTCATATTCCTGGCAGGTCCGCTCTGCACATAACTGGTTTGTAAGAATCGAATTTCACACATCAGCTTGCTAAGCAAGAAAGACTAGCACTGAGAGGGTGTGGCTATTCAAACAGTTTTGAAACTAGCCTTTAGTGGTCCACCTTCAAAACCAGCTAGAGTGATTAGCTATTCTTAGAGTTGCACGAATATTCCAAATTCCAAATACAAATTCAACATCTGACATGATTTGTATGGTATGAAGAGTATTCACATCCTGTTTTTCGTATTCGAAATCTTCAAATACTCTCTGACTATGACTCAAATAAGGTGTAGCACCTACCTTCAGCAGAATTCTTGCAAGTTTACCTCACCTGATATCACCAAAGAGTTAAGTCAAGCGCACATTGTACTTGTATCAGTGTTGCCACACAGCAGTGCAGTATACAAGTGTCTGACAGGAGATCACTGTGAAGTATCTCCCATGACAGATACGCCAAAGGAATTCTTGTAACTCTTGCACAACAAGCAATCTTTTTCATCTCCCTTCTTGTACCTTAAAAGGGAGGCCACCGTCTCATCCATGAGTGGCAATACCTCATCTGACATGCACAACTTTAGGAGATCTTTTAATCTGAGATATTGGAATTATTAGGGCAGGAGCATTTGCAAATTGTTGAATCTGATTTACACTCTACAGAGATTATTAATATCGAATTTGCAATCTGCTGAAATTTTGTAAATCTGATTCGCACAGCTCTAGTTATTACCTGTACCTGACGTTCTTTCCTTCACGTTTGAATAGCCTGCTCCCCCATGCATATAGTCCTTTGTGTATTCCCATGGTAACATCTGTGGTTGTAGTTAATCAGCGTGAACACTACAAGTTAAACTTATAAAATGTATGGAATTTTGAAGATTACATTTTAGTGCATTCACTAAAGCCAAACTGTATAGTCACAGAATTACATTTTGCTTTCAGTCCATTGAAACGTTGCTTGCATTGGGGTAGGAAGATATCTCACATAACAAGGTGTTTTTATTTTTAAGGCAGGCTTTCTGGATATATGTCGTAATGCTCTTTTTCAGACCGTGTATTTCTCTTACATATGCCCACCATACATTTGCAGCCTTTGAAAACGAGGTACTGAGGTTGCTCCATGCTCTATGGGCTGTCCAAGAAGACCACTCTACACAGTTGAATGATATATCATCTGCCCTGCAACAACGCACATCACAAATGGCCACTGAGGAGAGTGATGACACTGAGCCTTATGCAGTGCTTGAGTGGTTCCAGGATTTTGACAGTTCCCTCAATGAGGAAAGTGAGATGCAAAAAATGGTGTGTCCTGTTTGCAGTTGCGTTGACCGAAGAACTTTGTCGAAGAACTTTCATAATCGTTGTAATAGAGCTCCGATCAGCAGCTCCTTATCACCGTTTCTAATGGTCGTTAATTTACATTCTCATCGCACTAGTGCTAATTGCTAATGAGTACAAAGTTCATGCATAATGACCAGGTGACTTCATTCAGGTGACAATGCTTCAGAGGTACGGAGGGACAAACACGAGAGATGCAACTCAAATAATTCTTCGTGCTCTGATGACTGATGAGGTGGCAACATCATTCAGCTGGCAAGGTGTAAAAGGGAAAATGAAATTCTGTGACCTTTTGTGCTGCAACGCCATATTCTGTGAGTTTTCGCCCAGTGCTCCATAACTGCTGTTTCTTCTAGATACAATCAGAGTTCAAGCACAATATACTAAGTTGTAACATTGCTGTGAAGTACTGAGAACTCCACCTACTGTAGCAGAATACGTAAAATTATGTACGAGTAACAGTAATAGAATGCTGCATGTAAAGACACAATGAGGAAAACAGTGTCTGCCTGTTGTCACTAATCAGTCTTGTGTAACCTTCTTTGACATGCATTATGCAGTAAGTATAAAAATTATGTTTATGCTTTTGTGTGTATGATGCGTAGGATCTGAGTTTTCTGGGTTATGTGTAAGCCCTGGCTTTTTACAATTATACCTGGTTACGCTCAATACGCCCTGAAGCAAATGAGCGACTATGAGGTACTGCTGTTTCCTCAAGAACTGCTGGACCAGGGATCCCAAATTCCCAATAACCGGAGAAAAACAGCGAAAGAAAACCTTATTGTAAACACATAAGCATGATTATGAAGAGCATCAAAATAAAAACATCATGACGACTAAACTGAAAGTCCACACCTGACTCAACACGATTCAACGCAATCTGGGTTTAGTCACGTACTGAATTTTTGAAGAAAGTTATAACTTTTATCCCTGAATTTGGTAAGAAATATAACCTGAAAAAGTCAGGCCTAGTTATATTTTGCAGCAAATTTGCGGTAAGTATCAGGTAATGGTTTTGCTAGAAAATTTGACTGTAATCAGGTTCAATAGTACATGCCCTAGGGACGTGCCATTTTTCTAACAGCTGTGTCATAATTCTTCTAGGCATCGTGATGTCCAACCGGCTGCTTAAGAACGCCACACGCAGCGAAGTGGAGTACAACATAAAATCGTGGCTGAGGCACGCGAAAGAGCGCCACGACAGGGCGTCTAAATAAGTGACAAGAGTGGAAGGACTAAAGAAGGGCAAAAGGTGGCAGCTATGTACAGTTTTCTTACGTGCAAATGTGGAATGGCTTCACAGTGTCTTGACTGTATTGATGCATCAGTCATGCTGGTTTTGTACAACTACAAAATGCTTCAAGGGGTGACAATGATGAAAGAATGCAGAGTGTAACACTAGGACGGACAAGCACGCACAAACAGCTTAATGTGGGTAACGTAGACAATGTCTCTCCTGAGTTCTTTCAAAAGATAACTTTCACAGGGAAGTGGGCCTATACAGGGTGTTTCACCAAAGGTCATCAAAAATTCTAACTGGCGATGTACTTGCCGGAGGATTGTGGGACTTTCGGCAATTATCTTGTGGAAACTTTTGCCATCATTGAGGAAGTCTTTGGCCAATTTTTAATTGCGCGAAATTTATTTTGTCAATTGAAGTATGAAAACCGCCAAGCGAAACTTTTTTTTTACAGCAATATGAACTACTCCACGGATAACCGCATACCCAACAAAAACTGTGCATAATATCGCAACAGAAATACTCGAAAAAAAATTAGTAAAAATGAGGCTTCAGCCCTGCCTGCATGATTTTCTCAAAGGAATGTGTGCCTCAAGGGGTAGGTGTCCCCTGCTTCATTTGTTTTACCTTGTCACCACCGTCAAGGTCAAAGCAGGGGAAATAATAATAAAGCAAGAGGCGGGAACCCTTCCTCCTCTCCCCGCATCTCCCGTACGTTCTTCTTTGTGGCAATGGAGAATTTGGGGCTAAAGCGGAATAATTTTCTTAGACTATATCTGTTGCGATACTGCGCATAGTTTTTGTTGGGTATGTGGTTATCCATGGAGGACTTCATATTTCTCTTATAAAAAAAAGTGAGGTTGTCTTAGCAATTTTCAAAATTCAATTGAACAAAAAGTTGCACAATTAAAAATTGTCCAAAGCCTTCCTAAATGCCGGCAAAGGTTTCCAGAAGGTAATTGCAAAAAGTCCCACAATCCTCCGGCGAGTACGTCTCACGTTAGAACTTTTTATCACTTTAGGTGAAACACCCGGCATATTGACTAATGTTACTTGCAGCCATCCCAAAACAGAATAACCCGTTCTATGACACGATGCAGAAGGGAGGACGTTACGCTCTTCCGTGTTGATGTGGCTGTGAATACCGTTAGCCACCATTCACTATTCCTGATTCCAAGTGAAGTAATCTTTTGAAAGAGCTTGGGAGACACAGGCTAACACATGTCGGGTAAAGTTGAATGGCGTATGTGCGTGCTTCTCTATTCTAGTGTTCCTGTTGGCATGCTTTCATTATGCTTAACTATAACCAACACTCTATTGTATAATTAGTTTTTTTAAGTTATGGTAAGGGAACATCGCGCTGCTTTTTCGTCATCATGCTGCTACGTTGTGAAGCTACCAAACTTCACGGCCGTTGTCCCATGTAACAGCAGGGTGAATACCTGGAAAACTGTTCTCTTTTTATACCTTACAGCATTCCATGCATTTCGTAGTTATGCATGGTCACCTTGACCAAAAGTAAAAGTTTTTCCCGTTTGGAAAACACTAATTTTTGTTGGAACAATAATGTACCCCAAAATGTCGCTTCTACACTTTTGGTTTGAACATATAGTTATAGCGCTCTTCACTAAAGGAACAGTCATGTGAAACTTCTGTTTTTTTGCTGCAGCTGTTTTTGTATGCCAGCTTACTATGGTTGAACTAGCACCACCTAGTTCATGCCATATTTTTCTAAACATTTACTTTTCTGCAAACGACTGCTTGCTTCAACGATTTAATTTCGGTGCCCTTTGTTAAAGGGGAAGTAATCATTTATAATGCAAGTTTCAACATTGGACTTTTGACTTCTTGCTTGCTGTTTACTTTATTCCTTTTTTTTTGCATCAGCTTACCATGATTGAGATTGCATTAGCTTGATCATTTCATGTTTACAAAGCATTTTTAACCAACATCTTTTTGCTTTAAACTTTCCATTCAGTGTTCTTCCACAGTTTGGGATATTCATCATTTCTAATGCAAGGACTCACGTGTAGTTGTTTCATGCAGCAGTTGTTCATAGGGGTTATAGTTTTCCATGTTAGTTTTCAGTTGTTTTTATGTGTAAAAGGCTCATGGCGCACTAGATGCTATGCTCATTGATGTGATATTTTTCAAACCTATATAAAGCATAACGCGACTTCATACATAACTAGAGCAAATATGTAAATACGTAAGGATTCTGGTTTTATGTTATGTACTTCAGATTGCAATTGTCATTTGTGTAAGTGGGTTAAATGGCTTGGTGAATTGGTCTAGAAATCTCCCAGCGAGATTTCAGTACTTGGAGCCTGCTGTCAATTTCAGGGATTCGGGCACGAAGCTGATACATATGGTAACATTTACCATTAAACCACATACAGGCTGTTGTTCGAACAAAACCTACACATACCATGTGCATATAATCCACTACAACGCCTGATGTTATGCTAAAAGGATAAAAGAAAAAAGGACAGTTGAGCGTTTGACCCCATCGTTACAAACTCCACTTACTTTCCTTTGCTTTCTCTGCATCCCCTTGAAGCTTTCATCAGTCCTTTGCATGATTTGTTCCTCTGAAACGGGATACACCCTGCCATTGCCGTATCTAACCGCAATGAGTCCGCCATCGTGCTCACACCAGGGGCACCCGTGTTTCTCTTTGAACTGGGTCATGTTTAAAATTGAACATCGTGCTATGCTGTCTGCTGTGCAAGGCCCTGGAAAGACCTTTGAGAATCTCTGTGTTCCACACTTTGAATTCCACATAGAGCCATTTGTTGACAAAGCATTTACCTCCGCTACAAGAGGTTGAAGAAATATGTTCATTGTTGGCTTGTGGGGACCAAACCATAGGCCAACGAGGTTTGGTTGTTCACTCGTTCACGAAATGGCATGTGATTTACTTGAAGCAGCAGTTCCCAAATGCAGTACTGTGAAGATTCAGACACTGGTACACCGCCTGCGCTCCAAGTAAATGAGATGTCATCACTCTGTAGAGGAATCTTTCTATATGCTGGGCTGGCGATCACATCCCCAACACTGTATGAAGCTGCTTGGCGAGGTCTTACGACACTCTCGTGTCTCTCCATGAAGTCACGGAACTGTGCGTCAAGGTCTACCAGAATGAAATAATGCCCAGATGACAAAAGTTCGTCCTTGTTGTTGTCCTTTGCACAGTGACGACATTTTTGGGTAGGAGGAAGGAACGACTGATCCGAGTTGTCCTTGCCAAAGTACTCGCAACATTCACAATAAAAGTGAGCTGTTAAAAACTGTTTACGGGCATTAAAGCCCAGGTAACACATGGTGCACTAGTATACGTCTAAAATGGGATAACTTGCAACTTTAGGGATACCGATAAATTTAGACGTCTAGAAGCTGTCCGTGACGCTATCTATTATTTAGACGTCTAAACGGGGTGCTCTACGAGACATGGCCGAGATATTTCGCTGTAGACGTATACTGTTAGACGCCTAAAAGCATGTCATATGTTGGTCACATTTAGACTTTTATCACAAATTTATGCAACTATTTTCACAGGAGCTATAACATGGCGTTGCCTCGTGCTCTGCGAAAAATTGTCAAAGTACACGTTTGTTTTTGCTGCTGTCACGACAGAGCGACTACAAACCGTGTGCCTTGCAACAGTGAGGTTCAACGTGATTAAATTCAATTTTTATTTGCACCGACCCCATGAACAACTTAGTCTGAATGAATGGAAGATCATTGCAAGCAGGCAAAAGAAAATACGACCGCGAGAGAGAGCCGCAGTGAGACGAAAATAGACCTGTGCGAAGCCCTCGGCGCGCCATTTTGGAAACGGCGTCGGCAGAGGGCGCAGCCAATCCTCCTCAGGTAACCGAGGATGCGGCTGTAGAGTATCTACCACTGCGCCAATCTACAACGTTCCAAGCTCATTGGCCCCGACTGTGTGCGCGCTCCGATTGGTCGACAACGTTTTGAAATCGCATTTTGTACGCGCGCATGTGTGTGCAGCGTCCCGGCGGCCGTTTCAGCAGTTTTAGCATAGTTTCGAAATAGCTCGCATCGGTCGGCACGGCGTCCGTCCTCTTGTGTTCCGTGTTTCGGTTATGTCAATCGGCAGAACAGTTTGTGATTCTACGCGTGTTGTGCTGTTCCTGGACACGACTATTATCCCACGTACAGCCTTACGGAACTGGAATGCTTCGTGGGCTGGTGTGGTTGGAGCGTGAAGAACGCGTTGGGGCGCCGTCGGATTTTGAGGCCTGACAACAAAGACAGGATTACGATTACGTGCCACACAAACGTTTTTTCTGCTTTGGAAACAACGAACGAAGATGCTTATGATAACATCGGCCGGCAAGGCGTCCTCTTGTGTTCCGTGTTTCGGTGATGTCAATCGGCAGAACAGTTTGTAGATGTGTTCGCTGGTTTATTCATGCGTCGATGTGATTCAACGTGTGTTGTGCTGTTCCTGGACACGACTATTATCCCACGAACAGTCTATCAACTCCGGAACTGGAATGCTTCGTGAGTTGGAGCTGTTGGAGAGTGAAGAACAAGTGCGGGCCCTGTCGGATTTCGAGAGCTGTGTTCGTTTTGCTTCAAGTTCGAACTTAGTTACAGTGCGTCAGCAACGCAGTGGACTTTGTATTCACAGTGCACCCATGTATCAGATCTTTGAATCAGTGCTTTGTGTCAAATAAATATTTCTTTTAGCCAAAAGAAGCTTCAGTTATTTTGAATATCGGGTAACGGCGGTAGGCGTGAAATCCGGTAGAAGTCGATGCTAGCCAGAACCGGTCGAAAGGTCAGCCAAAGTTAAGGCTCCTGATTGGCCGACGGGCATTGCATAATTTCTACAACGTTGCCTTCGTTGCAACGTCGTGCAACGTTGTCTTCTACAACGTTGCACTCTCATTGGTCGTGTGCCCAGTGTTGTGTGAATTATCCCAAACTATGGGCTCTATGGGGAGCTGTTGGAGCCTGGCGCAGCCAGCGAAACCGCGCAACGGTCAGTGTTCAAATCAAACCTGTTCGCTCGCGTTCGGTTTGTTGCAGGAGCTCAAGCTACAGAAGTGTTTAGAAGTTTAGTAAGTTTATTTCTTGCACGGCGTCGCGAGTATTTTGTCTTGCAATCTTTGGGTTGACGAGGGAGTTCCTGCATCCTGTCCAATGCAATGAACGATGGTGTAACGACGAGCCCTGTTGTAGCAGGGTGGCAACGTCCCTTTGTTCTGCTCAAGACTTCAGGTTTCAGGTGTGAGTTTTCTTTCTTCCTTGTCCTTCGCTTTCATATTAGTCCCCGCTTGTGTTCAAAATCGCATGCGGTAGAGCTGTGGAGCACAGCAGCTGAATATCGTTTGCTTTGTCTGCAGGGTGTGGTTGCGTATGAGTTACGATCACAATGGAGATGTGGGACTGAAATACAGTCAAACCTCGATTTATGAACAGCGAAAGTTTCTCGAAAAAACGTAAACAAAACGAGGGAATACATAAATCGAGGTCTCAAATCACTATAAGAATACAATTGGTTTCTCAACGAAGTGTTCATAAAGCAAGGGAATTCACGGATCGAACGTTCATGAAACGAGGTTTGACTGTAATGTGTGGTAATAAAATTCAGTCGTTTGATTACGTTCAGTGCTGTCTGTGTGCAGTAAAATCGGGTTCAGTGAACACTTTGCCAGGGGAAAATAATTAAGATTGTTGCATTTGTTTTAAAACAGTGCGTACGTTGAGCAGTCCTTTCATTTGATAGGTGGCTGTGTAAAACCGCACACATCATGTTGGCGCGGGTATCTCTTGGTTTTATGTCTCTATTGTTAAAGCCATTAAAACCATAATCTCTCTCTCTCTCTCTATTGTTTTTATAGGTGCTTGCAGACTCAAGGACTGGAGGTGAGGAATACATCGCTTGTCCTGTGAGTCATTTGTTGGCACTCAGCTTAGCTGCAGCTACAATCCCATTTCAGGGAAACGAAAACCGTTACCTTTTCAGATCTGACTGTGCTGTTGTTCAATATCGCTGGATCTATTTGCTCGCTAATCTGACGCTACTGGCAGTTACAGTTGGAATGTTTGAACTGCATGGTATTTATGCAATTGATGCCATTTAAGCGCAGGCTGTCAGAATGATTAGTTTTCAGATTCCGTAACACCATTTTCTTTTTAGCGTGTGCGCATTTTGATTTGCAGACTAGGATGTGTCACGTCACGATCTCTTTAGTAACGTCGACTTCAGAAAGTCCCAGAATGCTGAGCACTGCTTCAAACATTGGTAACTTGCATTACATCGACGTAGGTGAAGGTCTTCAAACTACTTCAGTTTCTCGTCTTTCAGCCCATGATCCATGCTGCGTCAAAGTCAGCAAAAATAAACTGGACTACTATCCCTTTCCTCATGCAAGGAGTGATGCGATTACCTGATGTTGCCCATTCTCCAATTTTGCCGTGGTGCTATGCAAGTGTATAGAAAACGGTTTCGTCTTCGAATTGTCATTCGAGAGTCAAATGGGTTCTGCTGAAGCAAATATGATCCGACATGTATGTATAGGGAAATACTTGACACTTGCATAGTGCCTGGATAAAAAATATGCATAAATTTCAGTTCCTCAGTAAACAAGCTGCATCGAACATTTTTACATGCAGGCGTCTATAGTTTTATGATATATATTGTTTCTATGTTTAGTGTATCTTGGAAACGTTCCTTCCTGCTACCCACAGTCGTCTACCACTGCACACGTGTGTAAAGTACTTGTTGCCTTTGGAGCAATCAAGATCAGTGTATGGACCCGAAAACAGAGGCATTGCTTGCAGCTAACAGTGATACAAGTACTGCGATTTGTTGGTATGTCACTGTGCAAAGATGGGAAGTGCTCACGATGTCTGGTAACTTGTCCGCGTGTTTGCAACTCTAGCCTGTATGTTAATAGAAATACATCTTGCACCAACATCCAGGGTGCCTCTTTGAACTGTATAGACATACTGTGCATGAACCACACATACCTACATGTGCACGTGAGGGACATATACATGGATGACCAATACATATGGGCCACTTGTGCCAAAATTTAGGTATACATTATGTAAATTTTAGACATCATGGCTAATATATGTCTATACGATGGCTCAGTGGATAGATAAGTGCTGTCCCATTTTAGACGTTTGGTCTAAAAAGGTCTAAATCGGCGCTATACTTATCCGGCTAACAGCCGTATTTTAGCGTAACGTCAGCTGGGCTAGGGGACGGATACGGAGCAATAGAGCTACTGTGTTAGACGTCTAATAGACAGTCCCAAAGTCTGCATTTAGACGTGTTTTAGACGCATATTAGCGCACCATGCGTTGCCTGGGAGAGCTTAAAGAAAAGGTACTTCATGGGTGGAAAGTTTGTTTCCTGAGGAAGGTGTGCTCGAATAATTTTAGCAGGTTGTCTGTTGCTTTCTTTCAGTTATGGTACCTCAGCACGTGCGCGATAATCAACAGGAGGCTGGGAGCTCGTGTGAAGCGTGAATTCTCATACAGGGGTAGTCCTGAAAATAGAAGTTTTGTTGGCTTGTGAGTGTTTCATAATTTAAGCGAACAATCTGCAGGGCTTCGATTTTCTATGTGTATATGGCTGGTAAGAACCACTAATGTAAACCCACCCCGGAACGGAAACCAGCTGAGTCGTTCTTAGCTTTTGTTTTGCGTTAAATTTGAGTACATCCTGAATTTCGTTTTACACCGCAGCCTATTTCCTTCACCTGCATCCTTCACAATGGTCCTTATTCACGCTGCATTTCTGCTGCGCTGACCTTTCCGGTTGGTTCTTCTTTCCTTTTTTTTTTATAAACATATCCCCCCCCCCCCCGCCCTTACCTATCTTATGGATGCCGTTATGCTGTCAAGCCAGCTATGTCAACTCAAATCTCACTCGCCTTTGTGTTTTTTTTTTAAGTTTTATATTGCGAGTTTAGTGTTCCCAGACAACCAAATAAATCATACCAGTGTCTGTTCGCAGCTGTTCTCAGTCCCACAGCTGGGATCAAAGGTCGACGAAGCTGGAGCCGAGCTGTCCCCATCTGTGTCGTCGTTAGTAGAGCTGGCAGAGTTATCCGGTCTCAGAGCTGTCCCCTTCCATGTGATCATCAGTAGAGCTAATAGAGTCTTCCAATATCTCTCTTCTCTTCTAAGGCCTCTTTCCGTTTACAAACAAGAGACGCCATTGTTGTGTGGGCAACCACACGAACGCGACTCCCGATTGCCGTATGTAATTGCAGATGGATTCAGGTGTTGTCGAATGGTAATTTCTGGCAAACTGTGTCACATTATTCTCATTGTCCCGAACTCTCTGTTAATTTAGGAAGGGAGTTGCCTCAGGACAGAAGCCGCCGATATTTCGAACAGAGACTGTTCTTCTTCTGGGCACCGTCCTCATCATTGGCATGGTATTTAAAGGGTTAGGTGTGACGTGTTTAAAGGTTCATGCGAATTGTGGGTCAACAGCCCGGAGGGAAGAAAGGTTCCGTACGGGTTTTTACGGCCGGAGTGAATGGCTGTTTTGTTAGAGTGTGGAGGGGATTATGTGAACGTAGTGATCTAGGCTACAGACCGGTTACAGAAAAATGGAAGGTTCACGAACACGTGGACGAAACGGGACAACAGGCAAGAATTGGCAAGCATAGCGAAAGATAAGGAGGTTAGTGGTTACGTTGGAAAAATTCCAGAACCAGCAAAGGTTGCTTTTTTTTTTTTTTTAGTATAATGGATTTGGATTTGGTTTAATGGATTTGTAATGCAAAGTTGTGGCATGCAATAAAGAAAGTAGAAAGCAGTGGCCATGCATAACATAACAGATGATAATGGAGGTAGAAGGGAAAAGCATATTTTATTTGTGAAGTGTTTCTAGGGTGCCTTGTGATTTGTTGATACCGGACGGGTGAAGAGCGTTGAACTTGTATATGAGATAAGACTCCCTATCACGTCTGTCACGTGTGGACACGGTGTACCCACGGTGTACCTTCGATACATCGATGATATACTTATAATATGGGAACACGGGGAACATGAATTTCAAAAGTTCATAGATCTACTGAACACCGCGCATAGCAACATAAAGTTCACATCACAACAGTCAACTCACTTAATTAACTTCCTCGACACCACAATATCACTAGACAACGGCAACCTCATCACAACCCTGTACAAAAAGCCAACTGACAAACAACAATACCTTCACTTCAAGAGTCACCACCCGCGCCACTGTAAGGTTGGAATTCCTAATGGGCAGAGTGTAAGACTACGCAGAATTTGTTCAAACGACACAGATTACGCTGAGAAGCTTGACGAACTCTGCAGTACACTTGCCCAAAGGGACTATCCAGACTCCCTCCTAACCGAATTCCGTCGCAAGGCACTTACACTCGATCGAGACGAGGTTCTGGAAAACCGAAAAAATCCTGACGCGTGCCAAATAAGCTTCATCACAAGATATTCCAACGCACTTCCAAACATCAAAGCCATTCTACAGAAGCACGAGCCCCTCCTCCAAAGCAGTGACCGACTTAGCAATATATTCACAAATCCTATACAGGTGACATACCGACGTGCAAAAAACCTGGCAGACTCCTTGGTCAATGCCAAAATTAGCAAAACAAGCACCCCGTACACGGGAACACGACCCTGCAACCTCCCGCGCTGCAAAACATGCAAGCACGTTCAACACGCTAACTCCATCAAAAGCACTGCGAGCAATTACACCCACCCCGTTAACCACGCATTCACATGCACAAGCTCCAATGTCATATACTGCATTGAATGCGGCGACTGCTCTATGCAATACATTGGTGAAACCGGCCAACAAATGAACAACCGCCTTACCGGACACAGAACCGACACGTCCAACAAACTCCCCAAAGCAGTCGCCGAACACTTTAACGTTCCTGGTCACAATTTTGACAACATTAAACTATATATTCTAGAAACCGGGTTTAGATCCACACGTGACAGACGTGATAGGGAGTCTTATCTCATATACAAGTTCAACGCTCTTCACCCGTCCGGTATCAACAAATCACAAGGCACCCTAGAAACACTTCACAAATAAAATATGCTTTTCCCTTCTACCTCAATTATCATCTGTTATGTTATGCATGGCCACTGCTTTCTACTTTCTTTATTGCATGCCACAACTTTGCATTACAAATATTAAAAAAAAAAAAAAAAGCAACCTTTGCTGGTTCTGGAATTTTTCCCCACGTAACCACTAACCTCCTTATCTTTCGCTATGCTTGCCAATTCTTGCCTGTTGTCCCGTTTCGTCCACGTGTTCGTGAACCTTCCATTTTTCTGTAACCGGTCTGTAGCCTAGATCACTACGTTCACATAATCCCCTCCACACTCTAACAAAACAGCCATTCACTCCGGCCGTAAAAACCCGTACGGAACCTTTCTTCCCTCCGGGCTGTTGACCCACAATTCGCATGAACCTTTAAACACGTCACACCTAACCCTTTAAATACCATGCCAATGATGAGGACGGTGCCCAGAAGAAGAACAGTCTCTGTTCGAAATATCGGCGGCTTCTGTCCTGAGGCAACTCCCTTCCTACATTCTACCGGTTCGCTGGATTTCTACCCATCTCTGTTAATTTGTTTTGCCCACAGCGGCCTTGTGACGTCACCCGCGGAAACTGGTCTATAGAGAGACAAACGAAACATTAGTCCCGATTGCAAGGACAGACACATGAATAGTTAGTCCTGAAAGACAGGACCTAAAATGCATTAAAAACATATAGTGTGAAAAAATAGCGCGATTGACTTACACTTTGATGGCTACTTCCTATCGGTTGTTCGCAAATGCATGGTGACCTCGGGATTTGGTTGTCACAGCATGAACTTGCTGTTGGGTGCTGGTTACCATTCACGATGTCTTCGCTAGCAGTATAGCTGACAACGCCTTATTTCCCTTTTCCGACTTCCCATTTTGGCGTCCCGTATGGGCGGCATCGCTGACGTCATTTACAGATGAGGTTGAGGGCCTGAGGATCTGATTCTGATTATTGTACTCTTCAAACTGTATCCCTCGTCTTTTCCAATTTTGGATCGTATTCCTCGACACGCGGTTCTCTGTGCGGAGCTCCTACGCCTGATATTTCCTCTTGAGCGTCATCAGGAACGTCAACGGTGGTAGGATACACCATAAACACCCTCAAGCAGCTGAGTGAAGTTTTGCTCGTTCCAACAAACACCAACGGCCAATGAACAAGTAGCGACGACGGCGATGTTTCTAACATAAGATTTTCATCTGAGTTAATATCTGCCTGAATTGCAAATTTGCTTCGACTTTCTCATGAAGTTTCTCTGGATACCGTGTTAACCGCCGTGCTGCCCACACGCTATATCCAACGACGGAAGCCGGAAGCACGCTATTGAATTGGAAACTGCCGCACGAAAACATGCCGCTTCCATCCTCCATGCATATACAGCAGAGACGGATGGTTTTTCAAGGTCTACAAGAAGCTACACGAATATAAAACGTATTATTCTCATATATTGTTGCCTGAAATCCTCCAACATACTCAAAGTTTTATCCCATCGATCGCGGGGAGCCGACACAGTCACACTGTTGCGGGTCTATGACTCGGTTGTGCGATCAGTAATTGAGTACGGGAGTGTCGTGTATGGCTCGGCGCGGCCTTCGGCATGGAAGGTGTTGGACCCCATCCACCACGAAGGCATCCGACTCGCCACCGGTGCCTTCCGGACGTCCCCTGTGAAGAGTTTGTATGTTGAGGGCAATGAATGGTCACTCGAGAGACGGAGACAATTTGAACATGTGAAGGCTGCGCGAAAGTACGGATGACAGTGCGATGACCCAGTTGTACACTCTAGTGTGAACCACGCTCTGGAGCGACTCTTCCTTGCAAAGCCCTCTGTTGTACCCTCGTTTCCGCTTCGCGTGCAGGCGGCGAGTTCCCGTCTGGGATTCAGTCCCTTTGGCGTTCCCCTGCAGCAGGCAGTCCTCGATGCTGCGCCTTGGCAGAGACATCTCATACAATCCAATTTAAAAATGACACAGTTTGACAAACAATCCACTGCACACACTGTCATTCTCCAGGAATTCCTGGAGATTCACCGTAACTTCGGGAACCACCATGCAATCTACACTGATGGGACCAAAGTAAGCAATGGTGTGGCGGCCGTTGCCCTTGAAGGTGATTCTATTATGACGGCACGCCTGAACACGAACGCCACAGTTTTCACAGCAGAGCTTTACGCGATTCTCCTGGCTCTGCGGCACATTCAACAAAACGACCTTCAAAATTCAGTAATTTATTCCGATTCGCTAAGCTCTGTGCGTGCGCTGCTTTCATGCTATGACACCAAGAATCACCTCGTCAAGCGAGTACGAGCGCTTGCGACCCAACTTTGTTCCCAAGGCTTTTCAATCTGTCTCTGCTGGGTCCCCAGCCACACTGGGATCCCGGGGAATGAACGAGCCGACCGTGAGGCTCGGCGAGCGTTGGCACAAGAGGAGTCAGCTCTAGGACTACCCTACCAAGACATCCTGCCAGTGTTAAAGAGAGCTGTCTACACACAGTGGCAGCAGGAGTGGGACATGGAAGAAAATAACAAGCTACACCTCACACAGCCACACGTCCCTCCCCCCCCCCCCCCCCCCCGCATCGCACTGAACACATCAACAGATCATCCGAAGTTCTTTACGCGAGATTGAGGATTGGGCACACATGGCTCACGCATCACCACCTACTGAGAGGTCAGGATCCGCCAGCTTGTGCGCACTGCGGTGACAGCTTGACTGTTTTGCACGTACTGGCATCCTGCCCTCACTTCGAACACCAACACCAACAGTATTTCACCGCATTCTACAGATACCATGTCCCACACCACCAAGACCTTCTACTGGGTGGCACTCCTCTTGTGCCGTTTGATAATGTCATCCAATTTTTGACCATGTGTGGATTACATAGTCAGATGTAGATGTTAAGTATTGCTCCGCTTTTATCCAATATCACTGAACTCCTCATGTAAACATCACATCTTGGATCACCTCATCGCTCACACTTGTAGATACTCACTTGTTATCGTCCGCCAAGCACGTTAGCCTGTTCACCCTCCTCTCTTTCTTGTCCTGGTCCATCTCATCGCTCATACCTGTAGATAGCTTTTAACTACCACATACTCTCACATCCCACTCTCATCTCTCCCATAAGCACCTCTCACACACTCACCGTAGTTTTGGCGCTCTATGTCCTTTGTTGCCTTTGTGCCATTAGAACCATAATCTATCTATCTCTCTCTCTCTCATATATTGTTAAACAGCACAAGTCTCTCAAACTTGATAATGTGGGGCGATTTAGCGCCGAATCAATCAGGGTGGTCCGCTCGACCTCTCCGTTTTTGTTTTCTTTCGAACATATATTAAAGCCTTGTCCCTAGGAGGCATATTGGCGCTGAAAGTAGTAGAAGACAACTGGTGGTTATTTTTTTATGAATTCTCATTCAGATGTGGACATTTCGACTGTTGCGCTTCCTACGAAGTTTGACGCCACGTATCTTCATATTTTTTTGACATATTCAGCTGAATTTTTTTTACATATTCTCAGGGGTGGATAGTATTGCATCCTAAGTTCCAAAGATTCTAAGGTTTGCCTTTGAGGCGATAAAAAAATCGCAAAGTTGCTTCATTTGTAAAATAGAATAGTTTTGAGAACATCATTATTCATCTCCCAATCGTGATACCCGAAAGTAATGTATACATCAGTGTGTTCGTCTCGAAATGCTTTCTCTTCTAATAGCAAGTAAATCGTATTGTGATTTGGCACAACGCATCCAACAGTCTTTTTGTGAGGGGTGTCTACCGAAAACGCGTAAATTCGACAGCGCGCATCCCATATATTCCCACTCGTGATATCGTTCATTTTACTGAAAAACGTTCTTCATGACAACTCAAAACAGCACATACGAAAAAAAAAAGCTTCAGAGATGGTCGAAGTTATGTTGCGAACGACGTTGCGTTACGAACGTAACTTCAACGGCTCTTTAGGCTTGCAAGATTCCTCATGCCGAGCGGTCTTCCATCCCGACGAACTGGTGGGGAAAACACTTCTGGGGGTATTGCAATGCGCACAAAGAGAAGCCTACGAAGCCGGCGATAGACCAGACGAGGGCAAACGCCAGTATTTTTATGCTTTCCATCTCTATTTTCAAAGTAATTGTGCTGTGACAACAGTTGATATGCCTTACACAGTGTATGACTTCAGTTGATAGAAGTTTGCAATGCTACTTTTCAAGAAAACGGGTACGGATCCTGTGCGGGTCAAGGCTAGCCTGGCTACAATGTTAGCAAAAATGAAGTGATGTAAACTAGGAAAATAAACTGTTTAAAGTGCCAAATATTCCTTTCGTTGTCTTGAGAATTCTAAATTACGCGTGTAATGCATGTGGAAGTAACTTGCTCTACCTGTAGCGGTACCAGCTAATATCCAAACAACTGCTAAATCGTCGCCATCTAGTCTGAAGAAGATCGATCAAATTTTCAATAGAACGTCTGCACAAATAGCCAAAGGCAGGCCAAAGAAAGGAAAAGAGCCTGTCCAAAAGAAGTCAATATGCAGTCTGTTTCTTGTAACTTCTATGGACTTTTTTCTGTAGAAAGCCTATAGCACGGCGATACATTTTTCATAAAGGTTATCCTCGAAGTCCTACTACGTATCAAGTTTTATCGCGTGTCACGTGCACGGTTTACTAGCGAACGTGCATGTCGGTACGAGCAATAGGTTTGCGAAGCACATTTTATGTTAGAACTCCTGGTCGCTGATCCCTTGATCAGAATATTTTACTAACATAATCATCTGATTACACAAGTAAGTGCCCAAATTACACTTTGCTTTTCACTGAAAGTACAAGTACCAAGATGCTCTACGCGCAAACTATCCTTGCAAGTATGTCAAACTGCTAAAAATATGTACAATCTACTGTTCGTGTGTACACATATCAGCAAAATTCCACTCAAAACCGTTCTGATTATTTACATTACATACAGTCTGAATCTCATGAATATGCTATGTATGTATGCTTGGGGAGGGGATATGTTTATTAGAGATAAAGGAAAGGGGGAAAGGTCAGGATGCTTGATGAACTGCTGTACCCTAACCGCGAGGCGGCTTACCGGACAGAAAGCAAAACATATTCCCTATAACACCTGAATGTGGTGCCCAATCTCATCCCGAATTATAGATTTAAATTTTTTTTTTTCTCAGGAATACGGTAAACGCATTTAACCCCAGAAGGTCTGACCCGAATAATTGTTTATATATTCATACTTCGTGTTAGCTTTCTAGTGTGTCCCGAGGTGTTGTATCCGCCCAGTCACTGAACTATTCAGAACAACTTTGAAATATTGTAGGGTTTTCGTGCATCGTACGGTGTCACCTTTGCGTGCGTAAGTTATAGCACGGTTGCTCTGCGCAATGAACGAATCTCTCTTTATGTTTTGTGGCGATAGCGTACGCAGTACTATGCAGATGCTTTGGAAGTACTTCACGGGAGGCAGAGAAAGCACTCACATAACTCAAAGCAAACCAACCTTGCCTAAGGACAGCAATGCGGTGCATGGTGGCACATGACCAGAATTCAGGGACACCGCCTCTGATGCAGGTTTTGCCTGATAGCGGTAGAACATGTAATAAAGCCAACTTGAAAGAAAAGTATGAGACGAGGAGGAAGGAAGATAGAAAGTGGCGCGGGCAGACGAGAAAGGGACTTGTACATCAGATATCGCGTGCGGAGCAGGGCTATCAGCAGCAATTGCCCAACGCAGAATGAAAACGTGATGAACTGGTGCTGATAACTTTTGTGAAGCTTTTCTTTGCTGTACTGCTGCTCAGAATTCTGGGGTGCTACTGGTAACGTGTGGAACGGGGTGATTGGCACTGAGGGAACTGAGCCGGTGTATGTGTGACAGCGCCTGAGGGAAGGTCCAGAAATTACACTACATTATGATGAAAAGAAATTATGCTCTATAAGCTACGAAAACGAATTCAGTAACTTCACTTGACTTTGTTACTTGCAACTTGTTACTCCATTATCACTGTATCATACACTTTAATTTGTTATTGGCCTTATCATGAGGACATTTCAATGCTTAATTCCAAATTTTGCGTGTTACAGTGTCTTCCCACCTCCACCAAGAAGGTTTGTCGGTTACCAACACTCTGCGCTAGAAAAATAACAATAAAGAAGCAAACAAGCGGAAGAGTGCTTATTTTCAGAACATCTAGAGGTGGCAGCAGAGTCACGTTCGACACAAAAAGTGATCGGTGAACCAACACCTCCTAGATAGCCTCGGGCCTGCACGCTTACGTCACCCATGAACGCCTGTCCTGCTCCGCTATCTGCTTCGAACTTTCGTCTCGTTCGCTCTTTCATTTACTTCATAGCAGCATCCACAATCGTAACAGCAGGCCTTCCTGTGTGACACCCTGTCTGGCTGACCTTTCCCTCGTTCCTCTTCTTTGTTATCATTAAACATACCCCCCCCCCCCCCCGTGTGACACAGGGCGCAGGCCTTCTCCTTATCCTGGAGGTGTTGGGTAAACACTGCTCAAATAAGTCCGATAAACCATGAAAAAGGAAGAAAGGCGCAATCGCAAACTGTAACTGTGGTGATAAGATGGTAGGGACCAACGGATGTCATGTCAGTTTCCTTTCATCGCACCAAGACTAGAGTCGCGGAAACGTTCGTAATGTTTCTCGCGGATAATCGTCATTCTTCTGGAATTTTTACGGACGTCTGATTCGCATTATTGTGAAATGGGGTGAACATGATATAGAACTTTGGAAAACCGTTCATATAACGTCGCATGCCTGAACCAATCAATAAATAAGATTCTGAGTCTTGCATATCTGCGAATTGGCGCCGACAAGCATGATAACCTTACAAACAGTCTGCTAAACTGCTTTTATGCGCTTGCTATTGATAACATCAAATATTTCAACTAGCCTGCAACAACAGTTCTCGCAGCTCCATATGAGGACACTTTGTAATATGCGAGAAGCGGTAAAGAAAAACACGGCTGCAAGTACAAGTTTTCTCACTCGTCAGAAGCACTGTTATGCTTAATCCGCAGTCTCCGTGGGACGTGCATTACTTGATACGACAGTTTGATTAGAATGCATGGGAAGCCTTGTGAGTGCGAACAAGAGCACATTCTTAAGGATGAACACATAAAATTTAAAGAGAAACAAGAATTTCGACCCCACGCGCCTTGCTGTTGTAAAGATAGCGCTTAAAGGAGCTTTGTCTGCTGTTGTTCTGCAATGTTAACACCTTGGCATTCTGCAAAGACGCCAAGGTCTGCCTTGGGCAAAGAAGTAGCCGCAAAAATATAGAACAGTCGAGCTTTCCTTTAATGGTTACAAGCTTTCATGCAGTGGACTGCATTTCGACAGGCACAAAAACAACAGCATTGGTCGTCCGAAAAAATCGGACGTACTGAACACTTGGACGAAATGAACAGGCGAGAGAAACTTGCCCAGCGCGTCCAATACTCGTACCGTCCAATAGCCCATTTCGTCCAAATGGGGAAATTCCCAAAGGCTCTGCTCCTTTCGGCAGACGACGGCCTGGCTGCATTCATGAAAGCACAGGCCATTTTGACACTGGGTGAATGGCAGGTGACTGTATCCATGAAAGCAAATGGATTATCGATCAAACGGAGAATCACAGAAAACACAAACCCGTTCACAGGATCGCTGACCTACAGTGACCGTCCAGTTAACGATGTGTTGTTTTCTATAATTGTGTTCTCGCTAAGTACCGCGTTTCCCAATGTCAGTTATCTTTCTTGGAAACATCTAGGGATCTGAAAGGAAACTTGCGGTCCTTTGCTTTTACGTAGACTACTTCGAGCGACAGTGCCTTACCAACGCTCATCTCTGGAATTAGTTTGCGGATGAGGGCGATCTCCGCACAAACAATCACGCCGAAGGGTGGCATAATTCGCTGCGCATGAAATGCAAGAGCCAACCCCACATGACGTTTTCGAAGTTCCTCGTCGAATTTGAGTCAACCATACACAATGTAAGCACAACCGGGTAAGCAACAAATTCGCATAATCAGGGAACATCATCATGATAATTAATAGAATATAGCATATATACTTCCTCGCTTGCTCTCTTTGTATTCATGCTTCTTACCGCTATTTGCAGGTACGCATTCGGCTGCTGTTGAACGGAGCTTCGCCAAGCAGGAGACGATACAAGAGGCTCGCTCTTCCATCTCATGGGCGTACGGAAAATACAGCTCAGGGGAAATGATGCTGGGAAACGAAGCACCCTTCACAGACGTAACACAGCAGTTTGCTCATGTCATCAAGGCATACCTGCAACGCATGTCCAACTTGCTGGGCCATGCTAACTGATAAGTTAGTTGTTCAAAGGAAAAAAAAAAAAACTAAACGGAGCAGGCTGAGCATTTGTTTCTCGTTTTACTCGGTGTATAACATCTTTCAGTGGGAATGTTTAAATTTTACCTTCAACTAATAAGTCAGTTGTTGGAATGAAAAAAAAAGAAAGAAAGAAAAATGAATAGACAGAGCAGGCTGAGCGTTTGTTTTTCGTTTTACTTGGTGTATTGCATGGCGTCTTTCGGTGTGAATGTTTAAATCCTACCTTCAATCGTAAACGAAGCAATTGTTCACTCGCATTCGGAGATCCCCCTCCCTTTTCGGACGAAACGAGCGTTTGGACGGTACGGTTATTTGGACGGATTGGTCAAGTTTTCCCCCCTTTGGTTCAGTTCGTCCAATGCCCACTATGTCCAATTTTCTTCGGACATGCTGAGTACTTGGACGTTGTGAATACTTGGACGAAATAAACATTTGGACGAATCGGGGTGCTACCATAAAGGTATATACACTCGGATGGCACACGTGAACATAAGAAAAGGGAGAGGGTAAAGGACAGAGGGACCAGAGGGATTACAAATACCACGTGGCTTCAAAGCCACGTGGTATTTGTCCTCCCTCTGGTAATTTATGTCCTTTACCCTCTCCCTTTTGTTATGATAACGTGTGCCACACGAGTGTATATATATTTGTAACTCCAATGCTGTTGTTTTTTTTACCTGTCGAAATGCTGTCCGCTGCATGAAAGCTTGTAACCACTAAAGGAAAGCTTCAGTGTTTTATATTTTTGCTGTTAATTCTTCCAAGTGGACCTTGACCCAACCCTCTACATTCTTCACTTGGGCAAAGAACAGAGAAGGGAAAAAGCTGGCCGAGGACGAGGAGGGAAAGCCAAGGAACAACAACAAAGGGTTCCTCCACCGAGAATACAAACTCCTTAATGCCTCCGCATTGATGGACAGTTCTTCCACAACGTCTTTACGCCTTAGAGTAGTCATTCAGTCCATATTCTTTTTCCTTTTCTGTACATTTCTTATGAGTTCCCAGAGCAATATTCTGTGGAACTGCCGGGGTTTGCTGAAAAATCTTGATGACGTCCACGATTTGGCAGACAAACGTCATGCTCTCTGTTTCTGTCTCCAAGAAACAAATTTGATTCCAGACACCCCTCTCCACCTCCGACGGTGGAACGTTTATGGTAAGGACCGAGCGCACACGGCACGTGCTTCTGGAGGTGTGGCCATTCTCACGGCCAGAACACTTCCCACGAGAGACGTTCCACTTTCCACAAATCTTGAGGCCATTGCTGTACAGATCTGCACTGACCGTGTAGTGACGGTATGCTCTTTATACCTACCGCCATCAGTCAGGGTCGAACAGAGACAGCTTGAGGATCTTATTAATCAGCTCCCATCGCCTTTTATAGTACTGGGAGATTTCAATGCGCATCATTTGCTCTGGGGTTGTTCCAAAGTTGACACCCGAGGTAAAATGTTTGAGAAATTATTAGCATCCTTGCTAATCTGCCTGCTCAATGCAGGAAACGCTACTCATGTTAATGCTGCTTCGCAGTCCTTTTCAGCCATTGATATTTCGCTGTGCAGTCCATGTCTATTTCAGGACATTTCATGGACAGTGGACGAAAACCCCTATGGTAGCGATCACTTCCCTGTCATTTTAGAGATCAGTCGACCATCAGGTGCTATTAGAACCCGCCCACCTCGTTGGAAGATACAATTAGCAGACTGGAACCTCTTTAAACAAGAAGCCACACTTTCTATAGAGTCACTCCTTGGGCTGAACATTAATGACGCAAATAACTATGTAACAGACATTCTTGTAAAAGCAGCAACCAAGTCCATTCCACAGTCATCAGGTCAACTGCCCAGGCGTTGCAAGCCTTGGTGGTCGGGGGACTGTGGAAATACACGAAAAGAGCTGAACCGTGCTTGGGGCAGATTCCGGCGGTATCCAACCCCAGCAAATCTACTGACGTTTAAGAGAGCTCGAGCAAAAGCTAGGTGGACACGCCGACAAGCAAAGAGTGAATCGTGGAAGGGTTTTGTCTCCTCCTTGAATACCCCAACTAAGGTTGTGTGGGATCGACAAAAAAAATAAAGGGCAGTTACACAAGCTCTTCTATTCCCCTCTCGGAGAGGAATGGTACGGTGTGCCAAACTTTAGAAGAACAGGCAGATGTGTTGGGAGAACACTTCCAGAGTGTTTCTTCCTCCTCTCACTACACCAGGGATTTCTTAAAAGTCAAAGATGATGCTGAGAAATTCAAAATCACATATAGCACCAATGACAGCCATGCTTTTAATAAACCATTTTGTATGATGGAGCTGCTGCGTGCTATGTCGTCTCCAAAACAAACCGCACCTGGGCCAGATCGAATCACGTACAGCATGTTGCAGCACTTATCGAAAATATCACTAGAAGGTCTTCTGCACTTTTTCAATTTAGTTTGGAATCAGGGTGAATTCCCATCTCGTTGGAAAGTGGCGACAGTCGTTCCACTTTTGAAGCCAGGGAAAGATCCTTCCAATGCATGTAGCTACAGGCCTGTAGCCCTTACAAGGTGTTTAGGCAAAACCTTCGAGCGCATGGTTAACTACCGCCTGATGTACTTCCTCGAAGAAAATGGATGTCTCGATAGGTATCAGTGCGGATTTCGAGCCGCCCACTCAACCACTGATCATCTGCTGCGGCTGGAAACTGTCATCAGGGAGGTGTTTGTCAGAAAGCATCATTGTATTTCCATATTTTTCGATCTCCAAAAAGCGTACGATACAACATGGCGATATGCTAACGTTCGCGACTTGTACAATTTCGGTGTACGCGGTCGTATGCTCCGCTGCATCGCAAATTTTCTACAGGACAGAACTTTTAGAGTCCAGTTGGGCACATCACTCTCACGTTCTTTTATTCAGGAGAACACAAGGTTCCGTTCTGAGTGTCACACTCTTCATAGTCAAAATGAACTCTATTGTCCACGCTATTCCGCCATCCGTCATGTACTCACTATACGTTGACGATGTTCAGATATCTTGTTCGTCTACAAGCATTTCAAGATGTGAGAGACAACTCCAGCTCTGTGTGAACAAATTAGCAAAATGGTCACCTGAGAATAGGTTTAACTTCTCACCTGAGAAAACGGTTTGCGTACCCTTCTCAAGAGTAAGGGGTATGTTTCCTGAGCCAGAACTTAAAATGAATGGCCAAGATATTACGGTTAAATCTGAGCATAAATTCCTGGGTATACTTTGTGACCGCAAGCTCACTTTCAACCCTCACATAAGGAATCTAAAAAGTAAATGTGGGAAATCGCTGAACATTCTCAAAATCTTGTCACATAGATCCTGGGGTGCAACCGTGAGGTTCTGCGTCGCATCTACACATTTTGCATCCGTTCCAAGCTTGACTATGGATCTGTCGTGTAGGGCTCCGCACGAAAGTCTGTCTTGAAAGCTCTAGACCCTGTCCACCACCAGGACTGCGACTGGTCTTGGGAGCTTCTCGCACATCGCCGTTCGAGAGTCTCTATGTGGAGTGCAACGAGTGGTCATTAGAAAGGCGGAGATTTTACCTTGCCTCCACATATACACTAAAAGTACGAAGTTGTCCACAGCACCCAGCTTTCTCTTGTGTTACTCAGACACGCTGCAAACAGTTATTTCTTAACAAACCGTCATGTACACCTCCTTTCAACTTACGAATCCTGCAGGAAATTGAAACACAGAGTTTTTCAGGGTACGATTCTACGCCTGTAAGAACTAGTGGGAGGATTGCTCCGTGGCAACCACCGCCCGAACACAATACATCTTTATTGCAGTACAAGAAACACGAAACCCCCAGAGCCGTACTCCTGCAAGAGTTTCTGTCTATAAAAGAAGGTTTTGGGGACCATGTCGCATTTTACACAGATGGTTCCAGAACGGACACCGGTGTCTCATGTGCAATGGTTACAGACATATCTTGTAGATCACATCGATTGCCAAACACAGCTTCCATTTCCACCGCAGAAGTCTATGGCATAATCTTGGCACTTAATCATATACTACGACTTTCCATCAGGCCATCAGTTGTGTACACTGATTCATTTAGTTGCCTGCAGGCTATATGTAGCCTGCAGCCACCAAAAAACCTGCTCGTTCTGCGAGCAAAACACCTGTCTAGACGCATAATAAACAGAGGTCTTTCCTTGACACTTTGCTGGGTGCCTAGCCACGTCGGTTTACCCGGTAACGAGCTCCCGGACACAGCGGCTACCAACGCACTCTCAGGTGACATATCCCCTTTGACGTACCAGCACAGGATCTGAGGTCTGCCTTGCGTAGAGCAATTAACTTAAAATGGCAACATGACTGGGACACACAGACAAATAATAAAGTACACTTGATCAAGTGTAATGTAGGCAAGCCTGCATTTTTTGTTTGGAATAGCAAGCCGACCTTCGTCTGGCTGACCTTTCCTTTCTTTTTCTTAATAAACATATCCCCCCCCCCCCCCTGCAGGAGTTTGCAAAGTGTGGCTTTATGAAGTACTCATGTCTCGTTTGCGTATCGGCCACACATTTCTCACGCATGAATTTTTAATTCTCCTGAAGGACCCACCTCAGTGTGTACACTGTGCTGAGCAGTTGTCTATTCTTCACATTCTCATCAGCTGCCCTCTCCAGGAACTTCATCGCCAAACTCATTTTTCTGAGTTCTACCGGTATAGAATTCCTCTTTACCCAGCCCTTTTGCTGGGCGATGAGCCGCTTGTCAGTTTTAGCAGAGTTTACAAGTTTTTAGGGACACTGGATACCTAAGAGATATCTGAATTCACATACATTTTTTATGTTTATATCAGTTTTGAATTGATCGTTTTCTTTTAACTGGTAAAGAGATCATATCTCACAGTATTGCCGCATTATAGCCTTAGTTGCTCATGCGCCATAAAAACCAAAATCATCATCATCATCATTA